>NW_020884918.1:341774-510358 GCF_003945725.1 Corapipo altera
TTTTTTCTTCTTTTTTTCTTCTTTTTTTCATTCTTTTTTCTTTTTTTCTTCTTTTTTCTTCTTTTTCTTCTTTTTTCTTCTTTTTTCTTTTCTTCTTTTTTTCTTTTTTTCTTCTTTTTTTCTTTTTTTCTTCTTTTTTTCTTTTTTTTTTCTTTTCTTCTTTTTTTTCTTTTCTTCTTTTTTCTTTTCTTTTTTTCTTCTTTTTTTTTTTCCTTCCTTTTTTTTTTCCTTCCTTTTTATTTTTTTTTTTCTTCCCCCAAAATGATGATGCACGAGATGGTAGCCGTGGAAGAGAACAGTCTGGGTGACGTTCCTGAATCCCGTTTTCCAGAGCCGGAGCTGCGTCGCCTCCTTGTGTGGCCACCAGGTGGCAGCATTGGCCAGCGAGTGCAGTGTCCAGGTACCCAGGGACCGAGCGATGGCTTTGGGGTTTCTTTTGTTCTCCTCCTTCCTCTCTTTTTCTTTCATTTCTTCATTATACGTAGGAACCAGGAGCTCCACATTTTGACAAACTGCAGGTTTCATCCGTGTCCTGTAACGTTAATTTGTGAAAGGGGCTGTGTTTGGTCGCGGTGCAACGTGCTGAGAAATCTTTCTGTGGAGGGAAAACAAAATTTCCTTGCAGGAGGGTGCGTGGTGAGGGGAGACACTGCTTTCTCACTTGACTCAGGAAGGCTCGTTCTTATCCCAAACCACATATATCTCTCCTTCCTCTACCTACTTACAATACAAAATGTCATGTGGAAAAAAAAAATTAGTTATAATGTAGCGGCAAAACTGTTGCCTGGAGAGTGTGCCTGCTGAGAGCCAGGCGCAATTTGGAAACAGTAATAAGTTTCCCTTGATAGGATTATTTTCACTCTGCTTTAAGGGGGAGAGAGGATGGAGAAGTGTTTGTTCCTAATGGGAATGCCCTTGAAAGAACAAGTAGACGCAATCAAGGGAAAAATATACATATTGTGCAGTTAAGATTGCAGTTCTTCTACAGACTAGAATAGATTCTAGTTAAATTAGAAAAGAGGTGGATTATGTGCCTAAGTTCAGTGCAGCAGTACCAGCCCTGCAGCAAATGTCAGCATCTCAGCTGTGATGAGTGGTGTGTGGTTTTTGTGGCATGAGATTATTTTAGGGTGGTTACTCAATGGCTTTATTTATGTAGCAGGAAATGTAAGACACTTGTACCGAAGGCATACTATCCTTAATGTCCTCAATGCAAAGAGGGTGTTAAGCACCCCCGTTTTTTTTTTGTTCTTAAGTTTTTCTGTTTTTCTCCAATCTTGCCTCCTGTACGTAAGAACTCATCAGTTTTTTGGGGGATGAAAATAAAGAAGCATTACCCACACTGGATATTCTGCTCTGGATGTTAAAAGTCGTCCTTTGTTTTTGCTACCTCCTTTGACAATATCCCAACCCTCCTGCCTTAAGGAAGCAGAATAAAAAACTATTGTCCCTTTGTAGTGGTCTGTAACTAAGTTGGCTGCAAAGTATGAGAAATTCTTTTGATGTCCTAAGTTGTACAGTTATAAATATGGGAGGGGTTTTTTTTGCATGTGTAGGGTAGTTGGTGTAGTTGTTTTTGTCCTTTGGAAATATATCGGGACCAAAGTGATAGGCTTGGAAAATGATTTAAAAGCCTTGAAATATCAACTTTGCCCTTCGAAAAGGGCCCATGTAGACTTGAAGAGGGATAAAACTGCAGGTGGGAATGGTCCTTCTTGAAGCCACAAAAAAAAAAAAAAAAAAAAGCAGAGATAAACAAAGTGATTTTTACGCTTTTGTTTCTTGTTCACAGAGTGAAGTCCCAACACTGTGGCTTTGGCACTGTCAGCATTGCACTGGGCCTCGTGGTAACGAGTGCAATAACATTTATCTTTGCTTTTTTTGTGGCTTAGTTTATACCTTCTTTACTTTAAATAATTCCTGATGAGAGAATCCTTGGTAAATCAGGGCTGTGTATTCCAGGTTGCCTATTACATTAGTGCAAGTCTGATGTATAATTCAAGCAAATCAGTAATAAAAGATTTAAGCCTTTGTCAGTGAGCTGTAACGACTTTAGCCAAATTTCTAACTAGTTTACCCAATGATGTGCTGATCTGTCTTGTACCTTCCTACAATATATAGAAGGTTTTTCCCGTGAAAAATAAAGTAAGAGGGATCTCTTCCCTGAGCTTTGAGGAAGGTGGCAGCAGTACAAGTGGAGTCTGAAGGAGGTCGTACAGGTTATAGTCCAAAAGAAAGGCTAGATGTGGTTGTCAGACTACTCTGAATTTCTGACATGAGGCACTAGGTGGCCATATACAATCCATTTTAGTCTTGATTAGGTTGATGTACATGAATCTGCTTCTGCTTTGGATACTGTTACAGAAGTGCCAGCCTCCATACGTTTCGTCTGTGTGGAGTCTCCTGTACCGTTCCTGCCACACACCAGACTGGGATGTGCTGCAAACACCTAATTCTGATCACTCCTCCTTTGGGACTGAGGTTTCAGCAGTTTGCCCCAAAAAGCATTTATTCTGTTTCTGCTATGCATTTTCTTTTAATTGTAGTTTGCCCAACTCTTACTTGCTAGATGTGACTGTTTTTAGGGTTCTGACACTGCCTGTATATATTTCTGCAGGATTTTTAGCTTTTGTGCATTAAAAACAGTGCAAAAGCATATTATCTAATATCAGAGTAAGGCTGACTGACTTAGTGCAGGCTAAATTGAATATTGCTGGCATATAATGGACTTGAAGAATGTGACTTTTTTTTTTCCTTGGCATTTTCTTTCAATTTCAATACAGGCTACAAGAAACAAAGAATAATTTGTAAAACCTTTTTTCAGTTAGGGTCAATTTTTGGTCAGTCAGGATGTTCTTTTATGGGTTTTCTTCTGTATTTATGGGTTCTGTTGTTTGTGAATCTGTTACCTTGACTCTTGCTAGGAAAGAAAATATTATTACTAGTTCTAAACTCTTGCTAGGAGAGAAAAGATTTCTAGTTCTGTGTTTGGACTCAGAGTCTTCAACAAACATGTTCATCTTTTTTCAAGGGTGGGGGATTTATGAAGAACTGTGAGGATATGACATAGTTTACCTTAAAAAATGTTTGTTGTTTAAATGAGAACATATAAATCCGTTGGATTTGAACGTAATTTGATGAATTTGGTGTCTGGGTTGCATGTTACTTGAGAAAAGCTGCAAGGACAGACATACCATTGACATCACACAAGCTGGGCAAACATATTAAAAAAAGCCTAAAACCCCAAATACTAACAGTTTCCCAGTGCAGCAGTATACAGACTCACCAGTGTCAATGAATATTGTTCTGCTAGTATATTTCTTATTTCATGCTTCATTTTCTCTTCTCCCAGAGCTAGAAGTGTCATAAAGTGTTTTGCATTATAAGTACTAGGGATATTGTGTAGAGACAGTATTTGCCATGTTCTAAGAAACAGAAGGTGCACAGTGAAATCTGAGAAATTGAATAGACAGTTCCACCTCTACCATTTTCCAAAAGAAATTGGTACGAAGTAAACATGTGGGCACTGGGAAGAAACTCTGTTTGTATGTTGATGACTTTTTTTTTTTTGTTTCTTTTTTCCCCAGGCACCAGAACTGATAGATGCACTTGCTATAGCCAGGTCTGTCCATAGGCTTTGCATATTATTGTTCACAGCAGTTAATGATATTTAGGCCCAGCATAGCTATCAAGAGGCAGGGAAAGGAGAAAATGCAGTGAAATAGTGGCTCAGCTTCTCTCAAATGGGCTTTAATTGAGCTTTTTGTGATGAGAAGCTAATGCTATCTGTTTCCTAGAGATGACTAATTCTGTGTTCCAGTTGTTAACTGAAGAGATAGGACTGTAGTTAGAGACAGCTTGTACCAAAATACGGTAGCAGGCATTTGGTTGTTGATTAAAGGTTTTAAATACATTAGGTTATGCTGGAGGGGGAGGAAGAAAAACACCTATTTTTGTTACAGGCTGTACACTTAGGAGTAACAAATAGGAACACTATGGTTGGAGCTAGACAAATATTTTTAACAGGGCTGTTTCCTGCTTTAGTTCTTGAAACAGGAAGTAAACATCTGTATCAGAGAGGATTTGCTATTACCACTGATAATTGCAATGATTCTCTTCTATGAAAGCTACTTAACTCCAACAGCATATTTAACTACATATTTTAACATATTTGTATGGCGTGCATACAAATAAGGTCTATTTTCAGTAGTATTCTATACCTCATTTCTGCATTGATCAGCTGTAATATATTCCAAGTACTTCTGTATATCATTGAAATGAAAGATTTTACTGCATCTTAAGAATGAACATTTATGCTTCCAGCTTCTTACATTTTTTTGCCGAGGTTTCTTCTATCTGTATAAGGTAAGGTGGAGAAAAAGGATAGTCCCAGAGACCAGTGATGGTCAAAATACCAGCATCTGAGAATGTTGTCTCAGGTTGGTAAGCTTATTCAAGCAGAACAAATGAGAACCAAAAATGCAGCTCCCATCGATAAGTCTGCACTTCATGTCTCGCTGAAGCAGGGAACATTAATAGATCTCCTCTGTCTGATTAGTTGTATCTGGAAAAAGTGAGCCTTTCCTGCTGTTGAGTTAGAGGTATGTGCCTTAGCAGTGACAAAGGAAATGTGAAGAAGTTGGACATTTAAAAAGGGTTGTAATGTTTATTTGTGAATACCTTGTGCTTAGAGCTGGGGAATTTCTCTTCTCTCAAAAGTAGGAAGTGGCATATTGTGGCAATAGTGCTCAATTTCTTCTTGAACTACAAGCTGAAAAATATTTAGCTCCTAGAACAGCATTTAAACTCTACTGTGGGTTTCTTTACCCCCTCCATTATACAAGCTTGGCAACTCTGGCAGACTGATAGGCTCAGAACAGTCACACAAGAGTGAATCTCTCTCAGTGTAGTGTAAAATGGAAGTGACTCTGTTAGTGAAAAAGCAAAACACAAGAAAATCTTTGTATCACTTCCTGCATGGTTGAGTCTGTAGTGAGCTTCAGAGGTCTTGCATCTGAGGAAAGTGATGACATGAAGAAAGCACTCTGTGTGGAAGATCATGTAGAGATCAAGAGAATTGGAAACGAAGTCAGCAAAGTAATATTTCTAAAGAAAGCCTCGTATAAGAGATAAAATAAAAGATAAGTTGGAAACTGTGTCTAATATTAAAGGTCTTAGGAACAGAAGGCATGAAGGTGAGAGCTCAAGGAGGAACCAAAAAGGAATGGTTAAGACCATAAATATGTGATCATGACTGTAGCAGGATATGAAGTGAAAGAGAAGCTGTATTTCATAGGACTGAGTGAGGAATGTATCATGTATTTCTGTGTAAGGTACTGGGCAGAGAAGCATTACATCACTGACGAGATGAGACTACATCCAGCACTTACGAAATCCCAGGGCACATACTTACACACTGGGAGCAGTTCTGCTATTACATTTGTCATTTCCCTCAGGAATGTGTACACAGCCCCTTTGATTTGCCGCTGATTTCAGTAGAGGCTGCCTTTCTAAGTGGAACTTGGCATCATCAGGCCTGCTATAAGCATCAAGCCTCACTAATAGATCTATTTCCAGCTCTTCTAGTTGTGAAGAAGGTGGCTCTTCCTCTCTCAATCAGTATGCTGTTGAGTTGCATGGCCTATGGCTATGCAGACTGAAAAGATATTGAAGAAGTCTGAACTTCAGCATTCATCTTGGAGAGGTGACTAAAACTCCTTGCCTTTGTCTGTCCATTTCAACCTCAGAACTTCCACTGAAAATAAAAACTTGTCCTAAACATAATTCCAGAGCCTTATAATAAAACATGTCATGTGGTTAACCTTTAATACAATGTAGCATTTAAAGAATAGTTTGCATCTTTTGCTGGTAAATTACTACATAAATATTTAGATTAGGTGTGAATAGGAATGTGGCATTATTTATGGATCCATATTTCTCTGGCATTTCAGATGCATGGCTGTTTTGCTCCTTAATAAATGCAGACATTAAAAGAACAAGCACACACACAAAGTGCTAATTTTAAAGTTTTGCAGCTCAGGGGAGAAAAATCTCCCCATGTTTTGTTAGAACTGCTTGTCGTCTTCTGTTGCACAGTAGAGAGAAGTCATTTAAAACACTTAAAGTTGCATTAAGCTCCTTATTTCTGATACTTGTCATGGAATGACATGTCTCACCTGCTAGTGCAGATTGGTAGCAGAGCAACCTGTCAGATCTGAAGATGTTTTGGTGCTGTCTGTTCCTTCTCACTTCAGAGGCAGATGTGTTATGGTACAGTTACTGCTTTAATTTTTGTTTCTATCTTGCTTCAGTTCTTTCTCACCTTAATCCTTGGAAGGGGAAGGCAAGAATATATGAAATGTCTTACTCATGAAAACTGTCAAAGAGGAAAGTGCAGGTTCCTTTTCTTTCTGGTTTAGCTGCAGATCAGACTGTTAGGGAGGCAGACCACAAAGCTACATCACCAATACACGGAGTACAACATTTCAGAAAATGGTCCTGACATAACAGCATTGCAGGCTGTTGTGGAAGCTCTCTGAGGTCTCATACACATAGGTTTCCTTATTTCTGCTGCACAGACTCCTGTGAAGTCCTGTAAAGCACTTACCTTGTCTGTATCTCACCTTCTCCTATATTAGATGTGACCTTCCTTGTAGAGTGAACATACAGGGATGATGAGAGTAAGTCTGTTGATACCTGTAAGCTCTTGAGATACTGCAGTGATGAAGCTTTCTGGCTATTAGCACAGGAGTAAGTTTTCTTTTGAGATAGAAAAGGTATGGGTGTTTCCTTGATCTGTTGAAATTAAGGAGAGGTACTGAGCAGCTCTGCCACACTTTTGGCTTCTAAATTAATCCTACACTTCAGAAATTAATTCTTTGGAGACTGTCTCCATGATGTTTATCAATGAGAATATCTGATTGGATTTTCAGTGCTTTTATGTCTCGGACTTGGCAGAAGTTATCACTTAGGACCTGTAGGATCTTGTAATTCTGGTTCACTGAACCATTCCCTTAAGAGTTTCTTGCCTTTTGTTTTGTACTTCTGTGAGGAAAGTAGCTCTCTAGATTTAATTATTTTTATTATGGTTCTTTTTCTGAAAGCCGGTCACTTCTGGTGTGGGGTCCTTGCAAGGTGTTCACATACATTGATTTTCTATTCCTACTTGTCAGCAGGACATAGGCAGTCCAACGTAGCTTGGTGTGCAGGATGCCTGATCACGTGTCCTCTGGAAAATGCCCCTGATTTCTCTGGTTTTTCTAGACCTCCACTGTCTAAAAGCTTCTAATGTTCTGTACTTTTCCCCCCATTTCCTTGTATTGTCTTTGGTTTGGTGGCTCAGACGTTTATGGTGACCACAGGAATGTATTTTACAAGAAGGCCTGTTCAGTTCCTGAGTTGATTGAGCTCCTCTAAGGACCCGTGGCCATCCCTGTGTTATTGGCAGTGGCTGTATGCATGGAGTCATCTCACTGTGATTCTGACTGCATTGCAATAAGTAAAGAATTTGCCAAAGAACTATTTGCTTACTCAAATATTAATCCTGTGAGAGGAGGATATCTGAAAGTATCGTTTTCTTGCTGCCAGTAACTGTCTCTATGCAAACTCTTTTCAGCTACTTTTTCTTCTGATGAGCAGTTTTGAGTTTGGATTTAGGAATTCCTGTCTTCAGGAGTAACAGCCCTCCAGCACTGATATCCTCAAGGCTAACACTTAGCAGCGTTTCTCAAAGATGAATAGAGAGCTATAATGGGGGAAAAAAATTCATAGCTGTAGAGAATAGGTTCTCTCTCCTCCCTACCAATACATTAGACCTCCTTGGTTCATACACATCCAGCTGGATATCTGGGTATGCTCCATGTAAGAAGCCAAGGAGACCTCCAGAATGCCACCTATTCTGTAGTGGTAATAAATGTGAGGGTGTAGGGATGAGTGTTTTGTCTTGCAGGAGGTAGCAACTTCCAGAGCCTCATGATTGTTTTTACCTGAAGGCATGTAAAATTCCAAACAGACAAAATTAAATGAGATTGGGTCAGTGTTACTCTGGCCTGCCCTGGCAAGATGCATTTTCTGATACAAAATTAATCAGCCAGAGTAAACGCCTTTATTTCCAAGAACAGTAGAAAAAATCTGATGAGCTGTACATTTGGCTCCTAGAAATTAAGTCTTTGCTATCAGTACTTCTTCCCAGTAGAATCACCAGGTCATTAATTTTCTTTCTCTTCAATAAATATTAACCATTTGATTTGAAAACCATTTTGTTACCATGAGGTAGCTTTAGAAAGTAAAGTGTGAGGGAAAGGAAATTTTATAAAATTACTTTCTAGCAATGTACAAGTGGTAGGGACTCTCTTCAGATGGTTGGGGAAGAGGTGTCTTCATTATACTTAGCTTGTTTTAATATATTTAACTTTAATTAATTGTAGTATGATGAGAACATAAAACATCTGTACTGTGTCAAAGGCCAGGGTTATAATACTGGCAGTAGTCACAAGAATGTGGCAAAGTTTAAGGGCAGGATGAGCAAATATTAATATTTGCCCCACAAAGTCTTACAATGTCCAGAAACCTGTAATTAAAAACTGCAGTCGGAATGTTTCTCTGTGTTTGATAACACTGGGTGGATTTTGTTGTTGTCTTTTTAGGAATTTGTTTAGGTGTGTCTCTGTAAACTTTAAACATTTGCAGCCTCAGATGGGGAGCAGTTCTTCCACTTGGGGGAACTTAGAAGAGCTTGTAAATACCTGAATCTGTTCAGTTCCTGAATAAATGCGTATTCTCTGTCCTGAAATGCTTGCAAGCTCATAACAGTTCTCCTGTTTGTGCAAGAATAATGGCCAACCTGGACTCTACTATATGTAAAAATGTATATTTTTTCTTCCCCTTAATACACTGCTAAGGTGCATTGTTCTGGTCTGTCCTGGTATACCCATGGACACAAGTGTATGTAATCTGGGAAAGTGTTGTACTGTTCATACCATACAGCTTCCTTTTCTTCACCAGTGATCCGGATCTGAAGATTTTGAAAATGCCTCAGAATTTGAGGAGCTGTGGATCACTTCGCCTAATTCTGTGTCTTAAACTTCCAGGGGGAAAGGATATCATTATTCATTAGGTTGGAAAGGTAGAAGCTTCCTGTCTTATAATATGTGAATGCTCTGGTTGTGAGGGAACTGAAGTCAAGAAACGATATCGAAAGTGTTGGCAAAACAGTTCCTTTTCTTTTTTTTTTTTAAATTTCTCTCAGTTTTAAGCTGCCCTGTTTACTTACCCATGTCTTTAATTTTGAGCTGTGAGGTTTATTTTTGAGTACTGTTATTGCAAAAAGAGCCTACCACAGGAAGAGCAGCAGAACACACCCTGTTTCAGCCAATACTATTTGAGACCTGAGTGCTGTAAATTATGTAGAAATGTGCATGTATTAATGAGGGGTATAATAGGTTTCAGTGAAAGTGGGAGATAAGATGTGTTAATCTTGTATATTAAATAGTCCTACAACAATGAACGTTATAATGAGGCTGTTATTAAATCTTTTCTTCACTGGCGTCAGTTCAGTGAAACCAGTGCTTCTCAGTTTGTCATGTTTAAGATTTCACAAGAAAGGACCAACTTTCATAGGCCTTTGTCATTTTGAAATACTTAATTAGGCACATGTACAGCATGTGATGGAAAAGAAGATCTTTTCAACACTCCATCATGGGATGCTTTCCTTTTTTGGGGGTTTGGGAACACCTCCTTTAAAATTAGTGTTGATGTGCAGGTATGGAGTCTGATTTGACCTCAACTGCCTCTTAGAAAAAGGAGCACTGCGTTTCTCTCATCTACATTGTGCAAACAGATTGTGTTCTAACAAGGTTAGAAAGACTGTCAAAATAGCAATAATTTTAAATGAAAAAAAATAAAATTATCTAGAACAATCTGTGATTTTTACATTCTGTGCTGTTCTAGCTATAGCACCGAAGGAAATTCCGTAAGAAGGGCAAGATTTCTTGGATCAGTGGTATTTATTTTTTTCTATTTTCATCCAGCAGCATTTAGAGATTTTCATCTTGCCACTTACACTCTTTGCCAGTAGTCAGATTAAGATCTGCATGCTCCTCTCTGATTATGTTCTAGTTTAAAAGGAGGAAATAAGGAAGTTTAATACTGAAGCCTGGTTCTGCCTGTGGAAGATATAGAGAGGTAACCATGTTAGAAAGCAGCAGAGAAAAAATTCCCTTAGCAGCCAGGTTTCCTTTCCAGTAAGGATCCAAATGAGGATTTACTCATTCTGAGGGTGGTGGGAGCTTGGCTAAAGGAGAGACTGCTTTTTTCCATCAGCATTATTGCTGTTTGAGGGTGGTAAGGAAAAGGTTCAGAGAGACACATTGAATATATAAAATTAGGAGTGATGATTGATTGTTTCCTGCAAGGAAGCAGCAAGACAGACACCACTGTGTATTCTCAGGTGATCCCCATTCTGATAGTAACCAAGGCCAACCCTGATTAGCTTAGTTATAAAGCAAGTTGATGTTTTGTGATCTTACATTCTCATTCCCTGCAAAGCAGACACCTTTTTGATTTACTATGCATACTCTTTAATTGAGATGGAGATGCTGTAGCTCTGCTCTCAGTAAGTTCAGCTTTTACATTCCATTTTTCTTTTGCCTCTTCATCCCCTTTCCTCCATGCATTTGATTCCAAGCTCACATTTATCCTGTTAAATAACTTCTCTTACAGTGTCTAAACGTGAGAGGCTGAGCCTCCTTTCTCAGATACCTCAATTCCCACCTTATCTCTCCTCGGGCTCCTGCCAGGAGCTCCATTGTCAAATTAGATTAAAGAACATTTCTCTTCAATATCGAGTAGTACTGAGACGACACGTGGCTTTGTGTAAATGGTAAGGGAGGCTAGTGTGAAAGTTTTTTTTATTTTTTTTTTTAATTTTTTTTTTATTTATTTCTCACGAAGGCCTGCAACTGAAACAAGCGTTTCCAGCGATGGGCATTTTAACGTAAAGCCTGTGCGGGTGGCGGGGAGTGCAATTTGAGGAAGAACAGGAGCAGGGGGATTGCGTGGCGGGTTTTCACGTTTCAAAGTGGTGGGTTATAATCCCTTTTCTGTGACAAAATGATCCTGGGGATGTGACGGAGGGGCGGCAATACCCGGAGCGGGCACTGGGTGTCGGCACAGCCCCGCGTTTGCCGCCGCCGGGGACGGTCAGCGCCGCCGCCGGCTCTGCAGATGCACATATGGCACAGTATTATCGTTTTATGGTTACAATTATGAGCAATTTGATAGAAAATGAAAGCTAAGTTATGCAGTGTTCCTTTTATTTGTTTAATTTTTGCGCTTCAAATATGTAAAAGGAAAAAATAGCGCTGTTTTTCGTTTTTGGGGTTTTTTAATTTTTTTTTTTTTCTTATGTGTGTTTGTGCTAGGATGGTGAGAAGTGCAGTACCTTCCTTTTGGCTCCATCTTCTCACGCAGCGCAGGTTGAGATTATTTTCTGTCCTACGTGATGAAATGTGTGGAGTTGTTCTCAGGTACTGGGACCGTTTTGCACAGAAACTGTGTGTGGCTGAGTCTCCAGGCTCCTTTCTTCCATGAAAAAAAAGCATCCTACGTTTACTGGCGGGTAGACAAATACATAAGTAACAAGTTCCTTAGCAGTTTCCAGTGGAAGAAGTTGGGTAGCTGAGCCGTCTAAGCAAATGCCAAGGAAGTCTTTAAATCCTGAAAGTCACTATAGTCATTGGCAGAGCTCCCCTGAAAGGAGCATGTATATTCTGAACAAACTCTTTCTTGCCAGTGAGGAAAATCTCCTGCCATCACAGTTCTTAAGCCAAAAGTAAAAATTTTTATGGCCCGTGCCAGGACCAGTATCTTGTTAAAATTATCTGTGGGATCTGTATTTTGTGTATTCAGGTTCCTAGCTTTTCTGTCATCAGATTTTTTGTGTTCGTTATTATGAAAATGCGTATTTTTTGCCAGTATTTGTAGTGGCATTACTTGTCTTTTGTGTGTTATGTTCTTTCTTCCTTTTCAGTAAAAGAAAGTTGTTAGTGCTGCCAGACTGCAAAATAAACCTTAGTTTTTGGTTTTTTTTTCTTTGCTGGTAAGTATCCCTTTGTTTGTATTAATGAAGATAAGGCTGGAGATGTGCTTTCCACTTGGAATAGAAAATGCAAGCTCTGAGATGGTATTTGCATTTATTGATCTAGGCACATCGGCTGGCATATGATGGCGTGTGATATTTTTGTCCTTACCCACCTTTGAACCAGAGAACATGGCAGATAAGCTGTCCAGTTTGATTGGCATATCCTGTGGAAAGGATTTTCAATACATCAGATCAAATCCTGTGTCCTAAACTGCTTTTGCATTTTGAAACTGTGATAGAGACTTCTCTTGAGTTCATATGCTACGTTGGGAATTAGTTTTAGGTTTAAAGGCTTTCCTTGCTCTCATTGAATCATACTGGCTGTCTTTTTCTTTGGTCAGTTTTAGATGCACTATATTTGTACTGTGCATCTCAATATTTTTGAGAATGTGTAAAGCAAACTTGGGAATTTCATCATCTGGGTGGAACAGAGCATCTTGATAGATGATGTAAAACTCAGGCCGTCTATAAAAGAAATTAAAAAATTACGAGTACTAGGAATAAATCATGCTGGTGAAGTTAACCAGTGCTGGAAATCTTGTGTCTTCTGTTGCTGTTTTTCCATTTTAACAGTTGACCTACAGGTGGTATGGGTGGAGATGGAAAGATGTTTTTTGGAAAACAACTAATTCAGCTGTTTAGGAAACAGCATTTTTGTTTCTGTTCACACTTGACATCAGTGAGTCCAGAGAACAGATTTGAATTTGATGTTTTACCTGTGCTTCCTGAAAGCTCCAAAGGATGGCCCTGGCTTTGTCCCTAACTTTCTCAACTCGTTAGCTTTTCTTTAGGTAGGTAACCATAACTTAACTAATTTGTATGCACCATATACAGTCTCGGCTCACTTCAAAGTGTAATCAAGTCATGAACTAATTACAATACCATATTCCCAAAGAATGTAAATTTAATTTCCCTTCAAACAGAATGGGAACGTATTAAGCAATTCTTTTATATGAGAGCTGTGGCATTCAACAACATAATGCTGATGCTTCAAACAGAAGTGAAGTTCTTAACTTTTGTGGACCTTGTGACCTTTTTCCCTATGCATCTTCCCTTTTTATTCTTGCATCTTGAGTTAATTTACTGACTGGATAACAACATTAAAATATTCAAGTGTAAATTAAAATGTAACTGTTGGGCTTCAGGTTGGAGATCACTCTGTCTTATTGTATGTGACTTGCTTCTTTATAGTGTTTTCAGAAATGTGCTTCCTAAGGCATTTGGATCAGAAGGAAATTGTGTTTTGAATTGAAGGCTCATAAGGTTCAGACCCTCATCAGATGATTTCTTTAATACATCGAAAAGTGAATGTGCAGAAAGTTCCCTACAGGTTCTTGCCATCACACTGTGTGAGAGAGTCCACATAAACTCAGTTATATAAGAACGAGCGAAGTGAAGTTGTTCATAAAACATTTTATTACCTTCAGTCTTTGCAGCAACTTCAGAGTTTAGATAATAAACCTTCATAGAAGTTACTAGTCTCTACCCTTTCACAGAACAATGATTCACAGAGAGTCAAACTACTTATTTTATTTCTCTTAATTTTAAAGGTGGAAGAAACATGCTAGGGTTGACTTTGATCTGTGCCTGAATAGTCTGATTTCCAAAATGCAGTCCCGTTGTTGTTCTCAGATGAGATGAGATTGTCAAATTGCAGGACTTTGTATATTAAACAGAAGTTGTATTTTAAAATTAAATGTGGGTCAGCTTCCAGTGAAGTATGTAATTGTTAAATGCTAAAGGAAAGAGCTTAGAATATCTTAGTTTATATTTTAAAGTGTTCCTTTTAGATGTTAATTCATTAATACCAGCAGTTTATTTTTATTCATATGACTTTTCATATGTAAGTAGTTGAAGCTGCATTATTTTAATCCTTTCTTTGGTTAGGAAGAAGAAAGCCTGCAGGTGGAAATCAGAATGACATACATATTGCTTCTTTCCCAAAAGGCATGGTATCTTTCTCCTATTGATATGCAAAATATCAAGGCAGAAAATAAACCCTATTGCCTTATGTGTCAAAATACTGTGAAAAATATATGCTTGGGTGATGCATGGAAAAAATGTGGGACCACTTCAAACTGAGCACACTTGTAGTGGAATTTACCACGAGTCTGTCTGGGCCTTTGGGACTCTGCAGACTCTACAAATTCTGTTCCCTTGTTCTATGAGTGTTTAGATGTAACTTGATCCTTAGTTGTAGGTACAGGGTTGTAGGTGCACTGTTTAGAGACCCAGCTATGGGGGTCTTAGCCTTTGCCTGAGTTTGGTGAAATGTTTCCTCACTCTTGCAACATCCTTTAAAGGCATTTTTGAGCTACTGAGCAACTGTACAGTGGAATGTTGTAATGGTACATGGTGTCAAGTTGTGGATGCAGTGGTGTGTCTGTTAAACAGATGTGAGCTTACTGTGATGTTGTTCAAGTTGCCAGGCACAGTCCAGCTGAATTCTGGAAGCAGCATAGTGTTGGTCTTGATGCCAAAAAGAAAAGAAAGAAAAAACAATGCCAAAACCCCACAAAAACATCAAAGCAAGGTCAGTTAGATTAGGGATGAGGTGCCTGATGCTGTGCTGCTGTGACTGTGCACAGCAGCTTGAACAGGTCTGGCTTATACCTGCCTGGTTGGAGGGTAGGCAGGCAAGCTCAGGTCTGCCTGCAACTTATTCTGAGAAGAATTTTCTTTGGAGAGCAAAGACCTCTCTTTCAGTGCTTAGCCCAGCTTCACAGTCAACCCTCTGTTCAGTGGCACTTCCTCAGCATCTCCTTCCCTGTCTAGTTTTTTCACAGCATTTATCTTGAAGGGACCACCTGAGGCAGTGAAGGGAGTTTGATCTTTGCTGAAACTGCCAACATGATGATAACTAGTCTGTTTTCTAGATGCGTGTCCTTAAGCAGGAATTTAAAAAAACCTGTGTTTTGTGGCTACTGGGGTCATGATTGCAGATGTCAAAAAGTTTTCCATGTGCTGAAATCATACCACTGAAAGTTTCTTGTCTCTCTGCCACGAAGTGTAAGTTATTGCTGTCTTATTTAAATTTAAATCTAACTTGTGTTTGACTTTTTCCTTTCTTTGCTTGCTTTATTCATCTATGCATATCTCTGTAAGAGCTCTGAGTCTCTAGAGAATCTTCCTTTGGATATGGGGGCTGATGGGGCTGCAGCATCTTGTGGCTGAAGATGGAGATTCAGCTCTTGTGCTCTGATCTGGCCATGGATCAGAGTATGCAGCCCTGAGTGAAAGGACAGTCCAAACTGGAGCTAAAGTCAGGGACTACAGGAATGAGTCATCCCTGGGCATCTTCCTTGATGCGTGGGAGGTCTATTAGGGCTTGTCTGCATGGGTGAGCGCAGGCAAACTTGTACTCTTAAGCTAATCAGGTACAGGATGAATCTGGTCTGTTAGTGCTGTGCCTGAACTGTGCTAACTTACCCTACAGCTGCAAGACGTGTGTCCTGGAGCTGGAGTGTGGGGCTGCTGGGCTGCATCTGTGTGCTCAGATGTGCCCAAAGACACCTTGTGCCACACTTTGCCTCTGTGTAATTAGAGCTTCTGCTTGTCCCAAAAATGCTTGTGACAAGCCACTGAGGAAAGAGTCACTAGGTGAGGAGTTCTCACGAACACTCTGATGATACCGAAGGGCCTTTGTTATTAGATTGATTGCTAAAAAAATCTCATTAACTGTGTTCTTTTCCCTTGCTAATACCTTCTAGAAAACCTTTTTCCAGCCTTAGATTGGAGGATGCTTCAAATTTAATTTTATTTTTTTAAATAAAGGGAGGTAAAACTAAACATTTCTTTGTAATGATACAGGGCAAAAAAAATTAATTTTTTTTTCTAAAGAGAAGGTTCTCTACATTCTGGTTTGTTTTTGTTTTTTTTTTCCTCTTATAATAAGTGATTTAAGAAAAACGGACCTTCAGCAAATAGCTCTCATGGAGTAGACTGGTGTTGGCTTAATTTGGAAGCCTTGACTGTAGCTGAAGAGACCACTCGTTGTTTAAACTGCTGTAGTGTGAACACATGCTCTAAACCAAAACATTTCAGATTTTAAGCTGGCCTTCACTTGTAGTCAAAGTGGCAGTGGAAACAGTGTACCGGGAACAGTGCAGGAGGTCAGTGGGCACAGTAGAGGTTGGTCCTTCCACCCCCAGTTTCTGGGAACAAGGAACTGCAGCTGCTTGTCCTCCTTCAGCTTGTGAGAGGCTAAAAGTATTTCAACAAAGAGTAAGCTGTGAGTAGTTGATATAGTCATAGACTAGACTTAAAAGCCTGAGGCTTGAAAGTAGAACTGAAGGAAGAGTAGGGTTGAGACTTTGCAAGGTGGATAAACACTACCAGACAGGTGGCTGCTGCTGGGAGAGGTGTCCTTTGCTCCCAGCTGCCTGTTCCCCCTGCTCGTCTTGTGCAGGCTCTTGTGCCTGGTGGCCCCTTTGCCTCAGTGGGTCAGTCTGCTGAGTCCTGGAGTGAGAGGTGTGGGGGCTGCAGAGCTGGTGTGGACAGAGGGAGTGAGCAGGAGAGTGTCTTTGGCAGCAGTTGAGCATTAGGTTGACTGTGCCTTCTTGTGAAGCTTTGCCCCTAAGAGAAAGTTCTTTGTTCCCTGCTGAACCCCCTGGACACCCATTCCCGGCGTGACACCATAAACGTGTCACTGCTGCATGCTGGCAGTCCCCTTTCTCAAAGCCAGTTCTCTCTCCACTGAGGTTATTATCTCTTAAGAGCCATAAATGAACTCTGAATTCTTTGACTTATGTTCAGTGATGAAGTTAACTAATTTATTATTTAAAATGTATAGTCCTTGCAGTATGACGTGCAAATTCGGCTGTTGAAATCTTAACCTTTGCACTTCTGATTTTGATTTTTTTGTTTGTTTGTTTCTCCCCTTCCAAGTACAACCTTAATACTGTACTAGCAAACTGCATAAAATGTATTACTCTGATACATTCCAATGCATATTTCTTGGACATAAAACTACCGTTCAGTGAAATGCCAAGTACCACTTCTCTCAGGTAACTAACATCTTGCAAATCCAATATTTGTGCTCCTGAACACATGAAGAAATACCTAATGTGTGCATTTAGGCATATTACTTTTTCTGTGGAATGCAAATCTGTAGGACTTGTCCTATGCAGTTTTTTCAACCTTGCAACTTTTTATTTTTAAAAGCAGGTTATGAAATTATTTATCATTACGTATGTGTTTGTCTAGAGACTGTATTGCCTGAGTAGATGTGTGCCCTTGTTGTATCTGAATGACTTAAATATTTTTGTGGCAGTGTTGTATATTGCCTGGCTAATTTGCAGGAGAAGAAAAAGAGATCATTTTGCTGCTTTTAGCAAAAATTCAGTAGAATGGAAGAGTAAGATCTAATATTAAGGCTTTTTTTTTTTCTCCTTAAGAACATATTCTGCAGTAAATGTACCAGCACATTTTTGAGAATTACCATATTTTCAGCTATTCTGTATGCGTCTTAAACAAATGAACTTCTTTTTTTCATATTTGAAGCTTCATGTTTACTTACTTAGTAAGCAAAGCAGGGCTTTAAACTCTTAGACTATGGTGGCTGTAACAATACTTCGCTTAATGTAGAGTGATTGTGTGAATGAACAAAGTTTTAATCTTCTAATACAGAGAGTTTTAGCTGTTACTGTTGCTGACCGAACCTTACAAGAATTTTAGGGCCATCTTGGCTTCCATTCAAGCTTGTGTGAACTCATAGTCATGTAACTGACCCTTGGACAATCAGGATTTGCTTGCATACTTTCCTAATGTTGATTCTGCGTGTTGTGTTCAAAACTATTTTAAATAAATTTGGTCACTACACACAAAAGGTGGTGGCATCATGTGCACAGTGAGTGCTCTGCAGTCTGTAAAACACAATTTGGGCATCTTTTTAGTGTTGCACTTGCCTAGAAGTGAGGGGAAGCTTGCCTGGCTTTCCAGCAGGACTGATATTGACACTGTGGTAAGAGTGAGGGTAGGTGTATGGCCATCACTTGTGTGCCCCAAGGCTGTTTAGGTGCTCATTCCTTGTGCCAGCAGTGTGCTATCCGGAGGGAGGAGAGGGTAAAATCTGTTTTGTGGGGAAGGGGTTGCTGGAAGCAAAGTGAATTAAGAGGGCTGTAAAAATTTGATAAAGATAGGACTGTCTGTTTTTATATTCTGCCACATAACATGGGTTTAAATGAATTTCCCTATAATTTGTCTTCAAATACCGACATTTAACTCTTAGGCTGTATAAATGAACTGGCTTTTTCTAGAGTAAAATTCATGCCCTGCGTCCAGGCTAATATGTTCACCTACTATAAACATTACTGCCTATGGTTACAACTGGAATAAAAAATTCCTTTTATATACATCATAGCTGGCAGAGACTCCTGAGACCACCACAAATCACTTCAGCCTTTTGGTGCTCTCTGACGAAATGAACTGAAATGTAAAACAGCTCAGGCTTCAGGCAGGCTGGCTCTGGAAAGCAATTAGCTTGTTAAGACCGTTGTTTGTACCCTCCCATATTTCCAGGTGCAGAGCAAAGGTGTTAGAAGAGCTCTCCTGATTGATTTCAACATTAGGGTTTATTAACCTTCCATTTCTTCCTAAAATATTTTGTCTATTCTCTCAGTAGCCTTTTATTTAAAGGAAAGAAAACCAAACAAACAACAACAACAAAAAAGCCCTGGCAAGGCCACCCTTCCTGCGAAAGAACAAGAAGAAGGGAAAAAACCCCCCACAAAACCAAACAAAAAAAAAAAGAAACCCTCAGGGTCATAACAGGGAATAACAAAGCAGTGAGTTATTTATGCAGCCATGATTGGCAAAAATGATTGCAACATGAATTTGCCCAGAAGCAATGATTAGATCATAAAAATGTTAAGGAAATCTGTAACTCAACACCGTTTTATAGATTGAAGAAGTTTTTGTTCCCTACCTTAATTGCAGTGACTTGTTATTAAAGTATTTATTCAGAGTAATCTCTTTGGACAGCGAGCCCTTATCCCATCTGCATGCATAATTAAAAGTGAGGGGGGAGAGAGGGGAGCATAAATGGTTTACCATGCTACATGAGCAAGGCAGGGAATTACACAATGACAGGTGAAGAGCAGATTTATCTCCTGTTGGAATTTCAATGCTGCAAGCAAGGCAGGACACTGTTGCTAATATCCTTGCAAACACCACAGTTGCTGCTTCTCCAGATTACTGTCCAAAAATTATTGCTGGTCTCTGAAAGGCCTGTAGCACTGCATCTGTGGCTGTGGGGTTTTGAGCCATTGGTGCTCAAGCAAAGAGATTGGATTTGGATATGTGGGCTTGTGAATCCATGTCTGTGCTTAAAAACGGACTATTTACTTACTTGGCTGGGTATTTATTTATTTATAAATAAACATTGGTAATGGCTGGCTCTGCTGAATAAAAATCAGTATTGTGGTTGTTCCAACTGAAACAATGTCATCACCTGCCTCCCTGCTGCTGGTGCAATTCTTCTTTTTCCACTCTCTGAGTAGAAAGAAGGGTGTACTTGAAGATTCACCTCTAGGCAGATTTATCATCATTAGGCAGTACTCAAACACAGAATATCTGTTTTTAAATTGAACTGTTATGGATCTAAATCAGATTTACACAAAGTAAGTTGGTATATATTTGACTCTAACTATTCACTAAAGAGTGTTTTTCCCTTAACTTCTGATGTCTCACCTCTGCAGCAGCAGTACAGAGAATGCCAAGAACTTTTGAACCTTTATCAGAAGTACCTAGCTGAGCAGCAGGAAAAACTATCACGCTCCCTTTCTGAACTCAGTGCTGCCAAGGAAAAGGAGCAGAAGGTAAGCTTTTTTTTCCCATCTCCTTTTTTTTCAAATGACATATTCATAACTTCTTTTCTCTTTTATTAGTACCGTAACTTTAAGTGTATTGTCTTGCATCATAAAGTGTTGAATACTGTTTTGTGATTGGTTTCCCACGAGTCCTTCCCTTAATAAATGGATTGTAGGAAAGCAAACGAACAACCCCCACAAGTTTTGGGTCAATAAAATGGGTGAAGTTAATTGACCATGTTGTACTGGAGTAGGAATCACAGGAACACATACCTTTGCCAAGGAAAAAATTAAAATACTCTTCTCTTTTCTGTTCTGTTTCTTAAACAGGAAAATAATTGCAGTCGCTCTAGATATAGCCTTTCACATTTTCACTGTGGCTTTTCATGATTGAAAAGGGCATTACAGATGATGTATTTGGTCAATAAGAGCTTTCTCAAGTCTGTAAAGCAGCTCATCTGATTTGAGCTGTTTATAGAAGGCCTGTAGTTATATATGCAGTTAAAACCAGAAAATGTTGACTACAGGTACATGTTAAATTAAGTGGTAAAGTGTTTCTCAGATATATGTGCCCAAAGCCTTGAAAACATCGTTGCTTGAGATTTTTTTCTGATAGCTAGGTACTTGATTTGCATCCCTTCTGATAGCAGATTATACCTTGGAGTTGAAGACTGCTTATGTGAAAGTGCTGTACCTGATGTCTTTTCCTGCTGTTCCCTTTCAGTAGCTTCTATCTGCAGATCTCAGGAATCCATCCTACCTAAGACCATGCCTTTTTGTATAGGTCATGCCCTTGATCTTTTCTTTTCCTGGAACAGTCTTAAAGGCTTATTTTTAATAGGGCTAGAAGTAAAGTCATCAGCACAGCATATCCAGAAGGAGGCCTGATTCTGATGTCTCAATGGCTCCCTACTATGAGAATTACACAGACACATCCTGCTTCTGAGGAGCCTGTGCAGGAAGGGGTGTTCTGATTTTGTTCAGGAAGCAGGTAGCAATACTCTGACTTCATCAGCATCAGGAATTGTTTTTTATCTTGATGATGGGTTTTTATTTGTAAAATACATTGCTGGACATGGACCTGTTTGTCAGGCTTTTAACCTTTATAAACATTTCACTTCCATTCTTTTGTATTTTTGTCTGCCATCCATTTTGTGATGGCATTGAGTTCAAAACAAGAATCTTTTTCTCTGAGAATGGATGATGTCTGTGTTGTGGCTTGTGTTATGCAGCTTGCTGTGGATCTCCATGGAAGACAGTCCAGAGGAGCCCATGTAGTACAACAGCACTGTGGCAACTGTGTTAGGGGTGATACCAATACTACTCTCAGGTTTTGCCCTGCATAACAGTTCATCTCTGTCCTTTCAACTTCAAACACACTTATCCTGTACTAGGTTAGCCCCTAGAACAGAGATGTAGGTTAACCCCTAGAATAGAGATGTCTGGTGTCACCACATCTACATCACTAAAGCATGGAAGCAGATAATAGGAAACATTCATCCCAGGGACTGTCAAATCAGCGCCTGGTGGTTCAGCAGTCCACGTTCATCTCCTCTTGTTTGACTGTCTTCCTAATCACTCCATCCATGTATATACAGAGACTTCTTTAAAGTTGTTTTCTGGTTTCATGTGCAAAGTTCTATCAAGCTTATCTTTGATCCAGTTATTTCTTTTCTCTATACTTACAGGTGCTTTTGTCCACAAATGCAAATTCAGATATTATATTGAGGTTGACATTTCATTTATTGTTACATACTCTACAGCTCCAACCTAATAGGTCTGAAATTACCCTAGTCCTCTTGCCCTGTGCAAAGCTTTGTAGGCATAGATAAAAACCTGTCAAAGCATGCTTCAACTGTTTTTTTTCTTATAGCTTGCAAAATATTTCTGATGTTTCTAGCCTTCCTCTTCAGTTTTCTCTTTCTTTGCATTTGGCTTTATAAATTGTTACCATTTTTTTTCCTCAAACAAGCCCTTTATGCTGTGTTTCTCCTCACAGCTCAGAAACTGTGGAGAGATTTGCAGGGCTGCCTGACCCTAACACACTTCTTCATGTGATAGCTTTCCAAACCCAGGAAAGGTCATTGGGCTGCTTCTTGTTGGACTTTTGTGTCATTGTCATATACCTCTTGTCTTAATACCTAAACTGTGAGTGTCGTGATAGGTCTCTCTTAGTTCTGTTTGAGTATTGTCTTAACACAGTTATTTTAGTCAGGCATTCTATCTACCTCAATGGAGACTCCCACATGGGAGCACAACAGAGAGGGATTTTTGAGAGGAAAGAATTGGAAGGGGACAGACCCAGAATACTTTCCTCCTGCTTCAAGTGCTGCCCACTCCAGCTCTTTCTACCCCATTGAAGCTTTTATGCTCTCCCTTTCTGTTTTGAGCTGGACTTTGACAAAAGCCATCTTGTCTAAATATTGGACTAAAGAAAGTGTTCCTTAGTTTTGTTTGAATCCAGATCAACTTGGAATCTTTTGCCTATTGCTTGTTTTTGGGTGACCTAAGGAAGTCCTGGATATGTCTGAATTTAAATCAGGACTATCTTGCCACATAGTTTTCTCTTCGTAGGACTGTCTAGGAGACATAATCAGTCTTTCCTATTTCAAGACACTGCTGATCTTACCAGGGTATCTGTGTTTTGATGTACAACGTTCTGATTTTCCTCTGTCTTGCAGAAACATGGGACTACACAGTTGTACTCTGCACTGATGCCCTTTTTGTTCTGTCTGTTCTCAGCTGTTCTTTCTTCCTTTTGTTAATTTCCCCTTCTTTTTCCTACTTGTTTATTTGGAGTAATTTCTAGTGCTACAGTTAAATCTTAACATCTCCTGCTTCTGCTTTTTGCCTGCCTGTCTGCCTCATTCTTAGGCACCATAATGCTGACCATGAGTTGTCACTTTCCTCTGGGCATAGATTTGAAAGCGTCTCCTCTCAGTGCTTTCATGCAGGGTTTCCTGTCAGAACAGGGCAATTAACAGGTCAAGAGAACCGCAGCATTACCAAACATCCGATGGCATTGTTGCAAAAAGTGGTGGGCTTGTATGGGAGGCAAAGGACTGCAGTGGCTGTGTGCCTGTGGCTGGTTTGTAGCTATACTGAACTAATGCAGATACTTTGGTGTTAACTTTTATTTTTGTCTCTTTTAGTATCACCTAATGATAGCAGTAATTCTGAAGCCATGTTTTCCTCTTACCTAATACTACTTCTTTATAACGAAAGTCAGCCCTCAAAATGTAAAGAAGCATCCTGGTAGCAGTGAAATAAAATTGCTGGGAAGATGGTGGTAAGATGATTTAAGTCAGAACTCTTGTGGAGTCAATAATCAGTAACTGGAACATAGAGCTTCCTTTTTTTGTGAGATAAAGTTAATTCCATTTGAAAAGATACTTAAGGTGACATGAATTGAATTATTCAAACTGGCCTTCTCAGCATTAACTCTAGGTTAATATCTCATGATGCCTCTGGTTTCATTATAGGAGTTTTAAGTACATAACTTTTTATAATAAATTCAATACCTAGAAGCCGAACTGAAATTGGTTTACCTTCTACCAACCCATAAAAAGAAGCATTAATTGTAAAGTGAATATTAAAGTGGTCACTAAAGTTGACTCAGACAGATTCAGAGAGATAGCACTTGTATAAGGAAGAGCTCTACTGAAAAATAGGCTTCTGCCTTGATGTTAATAGAAAATACCGTTCATATTAAAATGTAGTTAAACCTTTTCTATCAAAAATTATTTTTAGATGTTCTCTCTGCAGCTCCCAAATGTTCAGTCTTAACCGTTTTCAGAAGCTTTACACAGATACGTTAAGAAAATTGCCCTTGTTCTAGGTAATCAGATCTGACCTACTTTATATACTTGCTGCTTCACTGCCATCTCAAACAGTGGCAAGAATCCAGTTTGCTTTTGCACATCTCTGGCAGGTGAATCTGTAGATGTTCTGCAGTGTAGGGTAGGACTTGAGGCACAGAAGTTGGACAGGCAGCTGAGTTTCTGCAGAACTGGGGTTCTTGAGCTGTATCACCTTAAAGAAAGATAATACCTGTAATCTCGGCACTGCTTATTAATGTTAATCTTGGAATTACAAGTACAGCTGGCAGCTTTTGTTTCTTTTTTGTGAAAGATTACCAACACATCTGCTAATTTCCTTGGTGCACAAAGATTCTCCTTGCATGTGTGTGTGAAGCTTCTGTTCTTCTTCCCCGTGTAGAAAAAGTGGATGGGTATGGGGTGGGATTATAGACAGAAAGGAATATCAAGAATTTATTTTCCATGGTGTATCATCTCCCCACTTCTGTGTATTATATCGTTTGCCTCCTGTCTGGTGTCTGCCAGTGGCCCTCATCAGGAAAAAGGTAGTATTCTGTGCTAAGCACCAGTGTGAACATCCTGAAGGACCTGGTCTGCTTTGGGCGTATCATAAAATCTTACAAAAATTGACTTTTTGGGAGGCTAGGGGTTTTTTTCACTTTTCTCCCAATTTTACTATTTCTCTTGAATCACTTCTTCATCTTAAAAATTGTTGAATGCAGTTGTGTCATTTCACAATACAGTCCAAAGGAAGCCTTTTTTTGCAAGAACTAGAAAGCCTTTCTTCCTTTCTGTGTCAGCAACTAAGATTCTTTTCTGTATCTTTTTTTTTTTTTTACTTAATAAGGCTGATTACGTATTAAATCTTCAAACACTGATTATTTGACGTTTTTTTTTCCTTTGGAAAAGATACTGAAACATGTCGATTGCTGGAAGCATGTGATTGTCACCAAACTTTTCAATTTTTATTTTTTTTTTCAGCACAGGTCACCTTTAAACACATTCTTAGCTTGCTTAAAGAAAACAAAATCCCACATATGGAAAAGGTTTTGGATGCTGTAAGGTAAACCTGCATGATAGAATTGACTTTGTCTGTTTACCCAGCTGTACGGGAACAACGGGATGAGCCCATCTGAAAGATACTTGAGAACTGGGATAATAAATAAAGAACTAATTTGACTAGGGACCCAAGGGTATTGGAATAATTTTACTAGGCCAGACAGAGACAGTTTTAGCATGAGTAACTATGGGGAATAGCCTTGCCTTACCTGTGTTACTTTCTGCAAATCCTCTGATCTCTCTCTGTGCCTCTCTTATCTGTAAAAGTGAGATAATGTTTTTGTCCTCATTCTTTCTGTTTTTTACTCAAAATGTCACGTTTTGGGTGCTTCTTCAAGTGTGTTCAAAGTGATTAGCAGTGATATTTCAAATACGGGGTGGTCTGGAATAGACTACCTTGTAATAGCGTAAAGAAAAATAATGTCTTTTTCCTTTTACCTCTAAGTTACTAGGTTGATTTACCTGTTACATAGTTCACTTACCTGTCTTTTCTAAAAAAATGCTAACACCGAAGAGCAATGCAAATGGATAAAAATATCTAAGTGAAAAGGAAACATCAGTATTGAAATATCTCTGTATTGCTAGCATTCCCGATAGAGTTTGACCTGCACTCAGTGCCCTGGAATGTGTGCCACAATAGAACCATTCTTACCCAGTCTACTTGCTGGGTGTGAATGAGGCTGTATTCCTGGAGATAAGCACTTCACTCCTGAGCTCACTGACCACTTAACTGAGATCTGTGCCACTTCACTGTCTCTTTGTTCTACAGTCTTTAATCAGCCTTGTTTCTAGTATTTTTAAGATATTTTGATTTTCCTTTTCTTTTCTTTGAAGATGCCTCTTTCTGTTTCATGCACTTTGCTTTAGAAACTGTCCCTCCTGTGGAAATCTTTTCCTTGGGTGAACACTCTTCTCTGATGTTTGTTTTGCTGTTGGACGATAAATCTGGAAAGAAGACAGTACCTTCCCTTCCATTCTCCAAGAGCAAAATATCCTCTTGGCTTCGTAAGCTTCTGATGATACTGTTACTCCTGTGAAACGATATCTCTGGATTTATATGAGAATTAAAGAAATTTGTAGGAGGACTGCCTGCTATAAGAGAAGCACTTAGATCTGATGTTGCAGTTTCTCCCCTATAATGCTGGGACAGTGCATTGTGGCCATTCTGACCAGTGCATTGTGGCCATACTGACCAGCATCCACTCCCTCTGAAGTGGGAGTGAGGCTTTCTTCTGTGGAATCAGGGCTGCATAAGAATGCACTTGCTCTCAAAGGTTTTGTATTATGCTCCAGGCCTTGAGGAAGAAAACTTCTGTTCTATCCTTCACTGTTTGCTCCTAGCAATTAGGAGTGTAAGCGGCCCGGCTGTCTATCCGTATACTGGCACTTTTGTTGTACATTTGACCTGTGCACATACCCTTTGGTTCTGCAGTATTTGGCCTTTTTCAAAAGTTGAGACACTTGAAAAGCAGTTTTCTCGTGTACTTATAACCTCCTTGACTCACCAGTTCCTGGTTCCTGGAATTCTCTGATTCCTCTAAATGTGGCATGAACTGTATGTTGCGATTAATGTTACATTCCTGAAGTTCCTGACTTTTTGAAAAGCAGTGCTGGCGACTTTCAAAGCCCAGTTTAACAAAGACCTTAAGTAATTTTAAAGGTGGCCTTGTTTTGGTGAGGTTTAGGCCAGACAACTAGCAGACTTCCCTTCCAACCTGAACTTTTCTGTGATTCTGCTCTGTATTTTCTCTTCACTAGCCCTTCAAAAAGCGTGATCATCCTGTGAGAACATGTAAAATAAAAGTGAAAATGCTTCTGGGCAAGTAGCAATAGTTCATCAACTGGACTCTTATTTCTAATAGTGGAAATGATTAGACTTGCTGTTTCTTGCTGTTGAAATGAATAAAGTCTGCAGGCTGATCTGGTACTTCATAATGTAAATACCTTTATTCATCACTAGATTACAGATAGCGTGATATAAGTGATTACTATATTGAAAGATAAATTGCTTGCCATCTCTTGCCAGCAAAGCACACATTTCTGTGTGTTGATCAGGTTGTTTAATTAGAAGTGTCTTTATTTAATGAAAGCCAGGTGATTATCAGTTCAGGGCACTATAGGTTGGTCTTTGTATGGCAGAAAGATTTTTCATGAGAGCCAAGGGTATAATTTTCTTTCAGCTAAGAAGGTGGGAATTTGTTATCTGTCTGTACCAGGATGATTGCCTGCAGAAATATCTCTTTGAGTTAGTCCTGAATACCCTAAGATTTAGCTTGAGTCTTTCATTTTGAGCTGCAAAAACTTAAAGTTCAAACTTAAAGTTTTTCTGCTGCACAGTTTGCCATTTGAAATTTGTAAGGACTCTCGTCCTGGGATTTTATCCACCATAGGACAAATTTATTAAGTTCTTGAGACAGCTGGACTCATCTCTCTGTATAAGCAGAATATAACTGATGGGGTGGCATCAGCAAAGATTGCGTACGTGTTGCATGTGATTATGGTTTATAGCAGTCTGATTACCTGTCTCTGATCCAGTGAATGCATTCAATATCATGGTATAAGAGATTTTGGTTGCCATCTATTCATGGCATATGCCAAAAAATGTCTGACATGTCTGGCTTTGACTTATAGTAATATACATTTCTCTTCATTTTGGAAATTTGCTTTTATAATTCCAGAGTTTGGAACCTGGGTAGAAACAGACCATGTAGACATTCAGGGCTGTCATGTGCCAATGATGATTCATGGTACCATAAACAGAAACAGGGATACATGAGTTTCTCTTGTTTATGCAAGAAAATGGCTGATCTGAAACCAAAATAGTCAAAGCTGACCACACAGATACATGGATTCTCAGGTTAGCTGAGGTACTTACTAAGATGTAGAGGAGGGGAAGGCAAATGACATACTCTGACCTCTCTTGGAAGTCTGGATTACCTTGAAGTTGGTCTCTGTCTTGAAATAAAGTAATATCTCGTCAGTCTTTAATAGGTGCATTTAGTTCCATGTTACATCTTTCCCCACCCCTTCTCTTCTCTGTAAGTGACAACAATTCTGTTGACTGGAGGTAACCAAACAATGCTAAGGACGTCTTCTGTTTTCTGGTATGTAATTTCAAAAACTCCTTTTACTCTCTAGAGTTGAGTCATGAACAACAGTACCTTGTTTGAAGAATGTAAATTTACAGTGCATCTGATGAATGTCTCTGCTCTAAAACTTCAGACAGCGGAATTTTCTCAAAGAAGATCTTCTTGGTGGATGAGACTGGAGATGTTGTCTGCCTGGAATTTAGTAAAACCTTTGACACTTCTGGAGATACTGGCAGCTAATGGCTTGGACAGGTTCACTGTTCACTAGGAAAAGAAATGGCTGGATGGCCAGGCCCAGAGAGTGCTGGTGAATGGAGTTACTTCCATCTGGGGCTGGTCAATGGAGTTACATCCATCTGGGGCTGGTCACTAATGGTGTTCCCTGGGGATCGGTACTGGGGCCATCCCTGTTTGATACCTTTATTGATGATCTGGATGAGGGAATTGAGAGCATTGTCACTTTGCAGATGACACCAAGCTGGGTGAGAGTGTTGATCCACTGGAGAGTAGGAAGGTTTCATGCACTCTGGGGGCAGAGGGGCTGAAAAGCTGCTTGGTGGGAAAGGACCTGGGAGTGCTGGATGGCAGTGACTGAACATGAGCCAGAGTGAGCCCAGGTGGGCAAGAAGGCCAAAGGCCTCTGGCCTGTGTCAGCAATAGTGTGGGCAGCAGGACCAGGGCAGTGACTGTCCCTCTGCACTGTGCACTGGTGACTGTGTTCAGTTTTGGGCCCCTCATGACAAGAAAGACATTGAGTTGCTGGAGTGTGCCCAGAGAAAGGGAAAGAGCTGGGGAAAGGTCTGGAGCACAAATCTGATGAGGAACTGCTGAGGGAGCTAGGACTGTTTAACCTGGAGAGAAAAAAAAAAGAAAGAATCAGAAGGGACCTTCTCACTCTCTACAGTGATCTGACAGGAGGCTGTAGTGAGGTGGGGGTTGATCTCTTCTTCCAGATAACAAATGATAAAAGGAAATGGCCTCAAGTTATGCCAGGACAGGTTTAGGTCACATATGAGAAAAAACTTCTTCACTGGAAAGGAGGTTGGTCATTGTAACAGGCTGCCCAGGGGGATGGTGGAGTCACCATCCCTGGAAGCATTTAGGACGTGTGTAGATATGGCACTTGAGGACATGGTTTAGTGGTGAGCATGGCAATTTTGGGTTAATGGTTGGACTTTGTGATCTTAGAGGTCTTTTTCAACCTAAATTATTCTGTGATTTTAAGTAAGAAAGAACTTTGTTCCCTTCTATGGCAAGGTGAAGGACCTGCTCTTGCAGGTTGTTGCTTTTAGATGTCAGCAGTAATGATTTTACTCACAATCATGTTGAGAACATCATTTGAGTCAGGAACCATTTTAGTTCTGGTTACAGAAAACGAGACTGAAAATTTTAATGGAGAACTTGTCTCATTAAGTGAACTCACGAGACACCAAAGGTAGTACAGCCTTGTGAGCAACTGAAGTCACTCATCTGGATTTCAAGTGACAGCTGTGGAGACCACTTTTTTCCTGAGATCCATACGTTCATCATATAAAGCACAACACTCTACTGTTAATGCATCTTCTTGCCTGAACGCTTCCTTTTGAATACTTATTCTTCAGTGCTCGTTCAGCTGGGCGCTCTGGGACTCCTTGTCATTTGTGGTTTTGGAGTGTTTGATGGTGTCCCTTGCAATGAGTGTGCACAGTTAGGCATGGGATTGAGGGAGACAGTTATTTTTATCGCTTTTGCATAAAGTGTGGGTACGCTTCTTTGGAGTGCCTGGAGATTTTGAGGTTGAGAGAAGGAGAGGACCCGGTATGCACAGTGTTGTTCTGGTATCAGCACACATGTGGGAAGGACTTGCTTCTAACCAGCACTACCAATGCAATAATCCTCCTGTTCTGTGTTCCTGGGTGCATGTGCAAACATCATGTGAATGTATGGACAGACTGACTTGTAAGTAACCTCTTTTTTTGCAAATTTGTGTGAAACACACATTGAAGATACAAACCTATGGCTGAAACACCTGCAAAAGTTCATCATTGACACTTGAATTGATATACGTGTAAGCAAGCTTTGAATATAATACTGTCTCTAGTTGTGAAACTACATTATTTTCTCCTTTTTGTAAATCTTAACACAGAAAAGTCTCAGTTTTATCTATCTGTCTTTCTGTTTATGTATTTAACTATTTATTTTTAACTTGAACCTTCTGGTTAATCAACGGATGTCAGCCTTTTGAAACATTGTCTTAGGTCCTTACCATAGACTCTGAAGCTTCAGGTAAAATCAGAGCCAGGAGTACGTCTGGAGACAGTCCTTTTTTACTTGCAGAAATGAGAGTTCAGACACACATTCAAAAAGGTCTTTAAATATTTAGGCCCTTGTTTTTCATTTTTTCCATGGGAATGTCATTAAAGGGACGTGACAAGTTTTGATTAATATTTTTCATTACTTGTGCTGACTATAAGAATTCTCCCTGCAAGTGTGCTACTGGGACTGCTGCTGCGATCTACCAGGTAGGTGAGGACTGGCAAGCAGATGAATTGGGATCTGATTCCGTTCTGTCACTGTATTGACATCAAGTTACTTAATTTCTTTCAGGATTAGTTTGTTGCTCTTTAAATAGGAGATGATGCCAGCATGTAAGCTCAGTGAATTTGAGATGCTGTGTAAATGCAAAGTTGAATTGTAGATCTAGTTATAAGATACTGTAAAGAGAACTCAGTTGGTCTGGGACTTCTCCACGTGTAACTTAATTCTTACAGAAAGGACATGGCAAGAGTTAAAGTGTGAGACACCTGCAGAAAGTTACTCAAATTCAGCACATGATTCAGTTTAGATGAATCTGGGCATCTTCTTTCTGAAGTCCTCATTATTTTTTTTTTAAATATCAAGATATTCCTTTTACTTTTTCATTAATTATTAGACAGCATCATCTCTAATATGACCAACACTGAACAAGAAGTGTACAACCCTAAGAAATAAGTAGGACCATGTTTTTTTCTGCTCTAGCTCATTGTTTTTCAGAAATATCATTAAGGCTCCTTACATGTTGCACTAATCCCTTCTGTTAAAGCTAGTAAATATTTCAGGTATTCCTTTTAATTTGTCTTCAACCTTCTGGACCCATAAGTCTGCGCTTTTGTGTGGGAACAAATTCCAGGTAGAAGACTGCTGAATAGACCTGGCAGACAAGGGATGTTCATTATGCTTTGTCAACCTTTTTTTCCCTACTAGAAGAAAGTTAAAAGATTGAAATAAGAGATTAATACTTCTGTTATAATAAAGTAGAAGTAAAGAGCTTAAGGACATTATGGAAATAGTTTAAATGTCAGAAACACTGTAAAATGGGGGGCTAGTAATTTTTTAGGAGAAATCTCTCCTTACCTTTGGTGAAATCACCACTTTTTTTCCCTGTGATTTCCGTCAGGGACAGAATCTTTCCATACCATGGTTTGATGGACAGGATGACTCGAATGAGAGCTAAAGTGGGACTTGCCAGCCATCATAGTAGAGCTCTTTCACAGTGGTAGGGGGAAGGAAGAAGAGAGCATCATCTGGGAGCAAATAAGGCACAGTTATTTGGGTGGCAGATGCTGCCCAACGTAGGAAACATCTCCACTATCTGTGCTAGCAAATGTGAACCCATGTAAGTCCAGGAAGTTGTGGGTACATGTTACAGCCCCTCTGGGGCAGGAGACCACTGTCTTCTTGGTGCCTGCACAAAACCAGGCACAGAGCTGGGAGCTGCTGCTGCCAGCACAACCATCACCACTAAGGGTCAGGAGAATTTCCTTTCTGTGATGATCATATTCAAGTAATGAAGATTTAGACACCCCTAACAGAAAGATGTTCCTCCCAGAAACTGGTCCTCACAGTTACAGTTTTCACATGTATTTATCTCTTTTCACAAAGGGGCAATTAAACTCCCATAAGTCTGCCAAATTTATTACATTCTGTCTACCTAAATATTTCCTGTCATTTCAGTTGAATGTGGCATTTTCCGGTTCTTTTTATCTTACAACTGCTTAACTGTCACACGTTCTCTCTGAGCTGGCTAAATGTCGAGGGTGGAATAAATTATTAGTCACATACTGTTATTTGTACAACTGTACTATTTGGATTGGGGACCAATATTCTCTTGTATTAGGTAGGCATCTGAATTTGAATCTGAATGATGGTCACTGTTCCAAAGAAGTCACAATGTCGATGTGTTGAAGCATTTTTTTTTAAAATCAGTTGTAGATGAAAGCTGCTTTGAAGATAAATGCAGGATGATTAAATTAAGTATTACTTACTGATATATATTTCTTGCATAAATTTGATTTTCTATTTACATTGCTTCCTGAAAATGCCATTGTTAATAGAGTTCTGACATCTTATTTCCCTTATTGCTGTCTCAGTAGCATTTTATTTCTGATGCTTTAATAACTCAATGTAGACTGAAAGGATAAAACTGAGGGAATTGACTGAACTAATTAGACCCTGATTTGTCTGACTGTCCAGCGCCTGACAAACGTGTCTTTGACATAAACAGAATAAAACATTTTTGCCATTAGCCACTTACAAATAGCTATTTTGGCAAATCTTTGAAACTATTTAATTCTTGGGGCTTATTGTGCTGGGTAAGGAACCAATTCAGGATTTTTCTTTTGCCATTGTGACTCCTCCTTCCTGTCTGTGTTGAAGTAGAGTTGTATTTAGTAGCTTCACAAAAACTCAAAAGCAGTTAGTGCAGTTATCACCCTAACAAACGGAGTATTTCTGAGAAAGTGGAAATGTTCCCATTTCAATTTCTGGTTAATGACACACTTGAGTACGGGATCTGAAATGTCAGTCTTTGTATTTTCAAACCTGTAGAAACTTGAATAAAGCTTATACATAAGAGCAATCAACTCTGATAGCAGTAGGCTAAATATCAGTTTCTGAAAATAAATTTTATATGAATCTATTCTCCAGACAATTTGACTTTTAAATGTTTAAAAAATGTGACATCTTTATATAAGTGAATATAGATTGAGGCAGGAGCTATAAAAACTTGAAGTTTCCATGCATCACCTACTTTTCACTATCACCTGTTAAACAGCACAACTAGATACAATGCGGCTTTACTACTTTCCATTGCAATAATTTACTGCCCTTCTGACCTATAAACAGATAACCATTAGCATGACTTGATACTGTTAGATGTTTGGATACATTCTCAGAGGTAATTCACGGTTTTAAATATTGTATGTCTGAAGGGTTTTATAACCCAGCATTTGGAGGACAGCAGCATTACATTTCCTTGAGCAGTGTTCTGGGAGTAATGGTTTGTCACTGCAGCCCCCGTACAGGGCTTCCTGAGCAAGTGTCTTCTCTTCTCACCTCCTCCTGGAATGCTGTATCCTTATGTCAGGACCACTGAAAAATTCATTAAGCACCTTCCCTTTTGTCATTGCTTTTTTAGAGTGTGACTTCACTGCAATCTGCATGCAGAAAGTTTTTGGTGACCTCAGTTATTGATTTATACTTATAACTTCATTACAGTAAGGGGGGCTTGCTCCATTTGAGAATTTGGGAGTAAATGTAAGTAGGTTCTTGTCTTGCATCTGCTACTGACTCATGCTGTGACCTTTGGGTAATTACTTCAGCTTTCTGTGCCTAAGTTCACTATTTGTACAGTGGGGTCAACAAGGCTTCCCACCAGCACTTGTAAAGCTTTTCAAGTTCTGTGCTTGAAAACCACAAGAACAAAGGACTGTCATGATTCATAATGGCATTACCCCTTTGCACCAAAGCCCTCTATTGAAATAAGAACAGTTGGGCTGAGGTTAAGAGTGGTGAATCAAGTCTGTTACCTTTTTTCTATTTTTTGAGGTAAAAAGCAGCCGTAAGAAGCATTCATGCAAAATGGCAAGCCATTTAAATGCCAGCGGGGTTGTTAGTCTCCTCAGATTGCTGCTTTTGAACATTGCTTTTCCTTTTGGTCAGAAATAAGCCTTAGAACCTCAGGTGAAACACAGGTTTTCACATCTCATTAAACTGAGTGCGCAGCAATGTGCCTGAACTGTACCTGTTCTTGGAAACCAAAAGATTAACATCAGGTACTGGTGCTGGCTAGGTAGTGAGCTAATGACCAGTGGCACTTGGGAAGGTCCACTTCATCATTGTTCCCGTGTTTAGAGAGGTTAGGGGCAGGGGAAGTAATCCTGAAGATGTCCCGCTTAAAGAAGAAAGCATGGAAGAATCTTGAATGACTTGCAAAAGACTATGTTAGTGAGACATGAGGTGCTTAATCCTCATTTCTCTTATTAACTTAATTTTTAAAGCTTGTTTTAGGACGAAAGTGAGAAGAGGGCTCATAGCAGTGGACAAATAATTTACTTGATAAGCCAGTATAGATAGAGAATGATTGAAGCAGAAGACCTCTGACGTTTACATAATGTTTACCTAAAGCACTCATTGTAACTTGTTTGTTACAGAAGTCATTGCCTGGAGATTAACAGTAAATGGGTGAAATGAGAATAAAAGAGTACAATGAGAATAAGACAAAGGATAGCAACAGGGAAATGTGTTCAAGTGGAGGAACAGGCAGATGACGTAGCCATGCTCTGTTGATGATATTTTTGGACTGGGATAATGTTATCTCAGTAGATACTATCAGGGGAAGAATTATTCATCCAGGTTATTGTTTCTTGAGAGGGCAGTCTTCTCTGATAAGCGTTGTGAAGATTATCTATAAGTGCATATAGTGTCGGTAAGAGGGCTTTTGGATATCCAGGGTTTATATTTCTTTCAAACTTGGAAGAAACTCTGTCATTTACTCTGTAAGGGTAAGCATGTGCCTTTTCTTCACAGTGGGTGTATTGAGGTTGCCAAGTTCAGCTGCCCATCAAAGATGAGATCATTTAATTAGAAAAAGGCTTTTATGCTTTTGTGGGAAGCTGTAGAGAGAATGTGGGTAGGGAATAAAATGATTGGAGGAACGGTAGAAAGTATGCAGCACAGGTCAATGAGAGGTCCTCTGTAATGACAGTAATTGTTGGGAACATTTTAAAATACACCTAATCAGTATTGGGATTATAAAGATTTAATATCTGACAGGCAGAGATTTCTACATAGCCATAATTAGAGAGCTTGTTTAGGCAGTGGAAGATCTCTGCTGAAGTAGTGAAGGTTGGGTTAGGGTCTGGCCATGGCCCAATTTTATGTCTTTAAGATTTTGGAGGCATGCTGGGATTTGAGGTTGCAGTTATGCTGGATTACTGAATTGAAATGAGTTCTTCATACATCAGACGCGAGTACTACGCACTCATAGTTTTACTGAAATATTAGTAAAAAGAAGTCCTTTCATTTCTCAAATGCTCTTAAAATGTTCTTTCTAACAAGATAATAACTGTAACCTAGCAATTTTATATGCATAACCTTTTGTGGGCTGTACAGCGTGTGCAAGCAGAAATGGCAGGTTGTAAAAAATTATTGTAGTTGTTTGTATTGTGTTAGTGTTTAGAAGCTCAGCCTCCATTCTTTGAGGTATAACATGAATATTAAAGGAAGATAGAGATTTTGCAGAAGCACAGCTTGCTGCTCGCACCCGTGTATGAGCTCCTTGCTGGGCAGTCAGGCACTTCAGCAAAGGAGCTGGTGGTGGTCTGGGCAGCAGAGTCCTGAGCCTGGAAATAACATACTAAGAGCTAAAGAAGCTGTTAGGGTTTGTGAAATGCTGTGATAAACTAGAAACAAAATTCAGATTTTCTAGTTTATTTATGTCACTGCAGAGATGCTGGAAAATGGAGGGACCACAGTCATCAATCTTGGGGTCATTTAGACAGATTGTGCACATGTAAATAAAACATAGTTCCTGTCTTGTCCAGCTTACAATTTGAGGTACAAGCAGCAGAGAAATGAAAGAAAATATGTAGTGGTGATAGCAGAGATGGAAAGACAAGGGTGTCCATGGAGCATATTGCCATATGAGCTTACTGAGTGCACAGTGGTGCTCTCTGCCTGCCTCACTGTTATCTTCTGGTAGTAGTAACCAGCAGTTGTTGTTAGACCTAGCAGGGCTTGCTATTCTGATTACAATCTTGCTTTTTTTCCCCCCTCAGCTTGCATTCCCATGTAATTTTAGCAGTATTCTTATGGAGAACTGTTAGAGCAAGATAGGAAGCGAATGTTTTATGGCAGCTCAAATCTGTGCTGGAAAATGGCTTAAAGTGTTCCCTTTTAACCTGAGCGCTTAGTACAATATTTGTGGCAATCAAGAATGCAGAAAATGAGGATGCTTTGTTGCAGAGTTAATGAAGAAGATTTCAGTGTCTGCAAACCCTTGGTTGCAGTTACGCTAGCGATCAGAAGGTGCTTATTTTCCTGTCTTTCAAGGCACTCTTGCGAGAGCATTTTCCATATGTGGCGGAGGAGACGCGGAGGAGGGGGCCTGTGGGAGATCACATGCTGGGTCATCAGTGAAGAAAAGGGGTCTTTAGTTGTTGTTATCAGAAATGAATTACTTAAGGGCATGGTTGTGCCCTGCTTTGGTCAGGTACCTGAGCCTGCTCCAAGCAGGCTGATATGTTGTACGGCATAGTGGTATTAACTCAGCTCCCAGAAGCAGTAGAGCTGCATCAGTAATTAGTTCTTCTCAGCAAGCTTAATTAGCAGGCTCAAGCAGATACTGCACTGACATGGATACTTAACTTCTGGTTTGTGAGCCAGCTTAAGTATGTGTGCAAGAGCCAAGAGCTGTGCAATGTGGACTTAAAGTTTTGCCATCTTTGCTTTATTTCATTTGCAAAACAGGCCTTCAATCTCTTTTTAAACTTCTTTCCTCGAACTTTTGCTACAGCCAGTGCATTTAGAGGTGCTTTGTATCTGTCAGAATAAGTACTGCTTTAAACAAGGCCCACACATGTCTGATTAGAGAATATTCTTTTTGATTAAAATCCATTGGTTAATTATTCAAACAATTTTTTGTTGCTTTTATTACTTTTTTTAAAAAATCAAATCCCATTTCAGTCATCTTTTTAGGCAGGAGATGATTTATAGAAAATGATCTTAGTGTTTATTTGAACATCCAAATGCAATAAATCTGCTCAGTATTTCAATAGCATGCTTATTAATAGAACACATTATTCTGTTCAATATTGCGTTGTCTTTAAAATTTAGCAGAGCATTAGTAGTAATGAAACTAGCTTAAATCAATATATCCCTGTTATGAAACCATCTATGTGAGGAAGAAAACTCAAAAATTTGCCTGTGGCACAATAGCTAGGTGATAGTTGCATAAAAACATCTAAAAGAAAAAGTTTCATGGAACTTTTAGTTTCTAATTTAGGATGTGTGCAGATCACAATGTATTAACATTAATTTTAATAGAGATCTTTTCAGAACTAAAAAAATTTCCCATAAAATACTTTGATTGCTGAGAATGGAATGTTGATCTCACTGTCAATAATGAAAAAGCTCCAACTCATTGGAGTAGGCTTTATAACCACACCACATGCAACAACTAAATTGAGTATTGTGAATACAGTCCAGAAAATATCACAGATATTTTTCTATTCAGTTGCAGAAATTGTGTGAAAAAAAAACAAGTGCGCAAAGAAAAACTAAAATTAGATTTAACATTCTCAGCTTGGCAATCGCACGCTTCCATTAAATGTATGGGCCAGAATTTTTATACTTAGATGTCTAAAATTAAACTCCCGAATAAAAGACCTGATTGTAGAAAGTGCTTAAGCACAGTGTTTGTGGAGAGATGCGTGCCCTAGTTCTGATAGTTTAATTTTAGTTTTCTTGGTGGTTACTGTCAGTTCGTTTAACTCAGTGTTGCCGCAGAGCGTCTCATTCTCTCGACTTAAGCTCGTAGAGTTGTCCAGCAGTGAGTGCAGGGATGTGCCCTGCCCAGTGTGCCCTGGCAGCACAGCAACTCAGGTGGGCGGAACTCCATGGTACTACGAGTGTTTACAGTTTACAGGAAGCAGAGAAGACCAGTTAAAGCCAGGCCACTAGTTCCTTCTAAAAGCCTCTTAACTTGGTATTGCTGTGAGTGGCTGTGGGGAAAGCTGCCTTGGTTTCCACTTTTGAGAACCAGGCTATGGTTCTACAGGAGTTGGTTCTCCAGTTTCTGGAGGGCAATTCGGGTTTGCATCTCAGTGGAGTGTTTTGCTAAGAATGCTCCCATACTGAAGACTTAATGACTTCTAATGTGTTTTTTGTTGTGCATTGACCACAATTTTCTGCATCTATTTCAGCTTGGTTAAATCCTCCAAAAATACCCACTGCTCTTCCAAAATTCAAATCAAAACAAAATAGCCCTCATCAAAAACCCCAACCAAAACCTTCACCCAAAACTTCAGAGATATTGTAGAGGAAGCAGTTTGCTCCTCTGTTCTCTGTCAGCCTCCACCCATGAAGCTGGAGGTCTTCAGCAAATATTGTCTCACAGCACTTTTATGAGCTGGGTAAGTAGTAAAGTGTTGCAGATGGGTATCTTGAGTCTTGGACACGTTGAGTGATTTACTGTTGAGATATCAGTGGAAGAGACATATGAGTGACAGCATTCTTGCTTATGAGCTTGCTAGCTCTTTCCCCTTCTTAAGATGTTGAAATGTAATGAAACTTAAACATTTTTAAACAACTTCCAGATTAAATTTTAATAGGAATGAAAAATGAACAATATTCTTACAAGTAAGAAATGGTCTTCATTATTTTTTAAAGTCCGTATCATAAGGAACAGCACCATTAATAAGAGCCCTGAGTTTTTTTTATATTATGTACACTGTTCAGATAGAAATTTAACAGGGAATTTTAATGAATTGATGGCAGAAATCACATTTTTATTACATCCCTTTGCAGAATATTTCCTGTGAGACCAAGATAGAGAGAGGCCAAAATTAATGGCTTTTCATAGGAACTGAGTGATAAGTTATGGAAAGCTTATAGAGATAATAATTTTAGGCTGCTGTTTGGATAGCTAAACAGCCTTATGGAGAATTGCTGCTTAATAGACATATCATGGGAATTAAAGACATTTGGATGTTAATTTGTATACTTATTTTTGGTATAGGACCACAAAGAGAAATTCATTCTACAGATACTTTGCTTGCTGCTCTGTAGAGAGAGGGAAAGAATTCACTTATCGGATAGTTCCTGTCACTCAACCATTTAAGAGAACATGGAGAGTTGTCTGGGGGCTGCCTCTCTTTTCCTTTTTCTCCCCTCTTGTGGTTTTTAATCTGCACCATAAGAGAGCATGATAAGATCTTGCCATGGTTTTGTTCTCATTAAAAATTAAAGAAATTGTTATTTTGGGAAATGAGAGTTATGTTTAGGGAAAATAAGCACCAAAAATATTTATGAAAATCTAAGCAATCTAGCATATTATGTTGACTTAGAGTCGAGCTTGTATTGCCCACTTGGCAAATATATTTTACCATATTGCTGTACAACTATGATAATAAATGAACATATACTAAAGCCCCCTATCTTCTATGGCAACTGGCACTTTAAAAGCACTTCACGTGCTCAGTTTCCTGTATTTTAAATGCAGATGTTCATCCAAGTTTTAATACCAATGGGAGGCCCTGTTCAAAACCTGCATTAGAGTGAAGCACAAGGTGGCAATAAACTTAATTCGGGCTTTTATCTTTCTTGGTTCCACCTCAAAGCTTTTAAATATTGCAGTTCTGAAGTGCGAATTTCTTTTGTGTTAGTCATTTCTGCGAACACCTGCGAGCGGCTGGGTTTAATTGGCCTACAGCTGGCACTGGCTGCGTGTGCAGGGGCTGGGGGAGGCACTCCTGATCGGCTGCCTTCGCGGCGGGCATCATTATCTCCTCTCCTTCCTTTTCAGCTCCCCTTTTTTTTTCGGTCTTACATGCAGGTTAGAAAGGTTTAGGGATTAGGCACTGAAAATAGAAGGGGCTCCAGCAAGATTTGATGCCTCCTGGATGAAGTAATTTCGGCAAATATATCTGCATGCATCAACACCTTACTGAACAAGTCAAGCGTGGGTTTGCTAATCTTGTTAGCCAATTTGCAATACTTCTGTAGCTTTTGTGGAGGTGACTGTGCCAGGGGCCAGGGAGGCTGAAGTGCACAGCAGTGACAGCAGCGTAGAAGGGAGTAAGGATTTTAAAAGTCCCTTCTCCATGTCAGCTGTTAGCAGTGTGATGGATGGTGTCACCCTACGTATGGTCAAAACAAAGCGAGTACAGCTTCGTGTGTGGATATTTTTGGTGGGATGGCTTTGCTTTAGTTGTCAGTGGTCCCCTTTGCATCGAGACTCATTCAATCTCAGTAACTCAGTTTAAATTAGCAGTCCTTTTATTTCCCTGAGTGTCTTCTACTTGTTCTACAGCTTTGAAATAACTGTTGCTCTGCTTTTATTTTTTAAGTTGATTTTCAGAATTAGGAATTGGCATGACAAACCTTCTGATCTCGTGCAAGAAAATACTGCAGAGTGCTTGTTTAGAAAGTATGCATTTAAGAGGAAATAAATAGTTCTTTACCAGTTGCTGCTTTGTAATAGATTAGTACATTGTTCTGTAAAGCTTCCCTGGGCTTTGCAGATGAAGTTGAATTATATAACCTTCAATTGAAAAGGAACGAGGGAAGGGAGAAATGCAGCCAAATCACTTGAACTAAGCCAGAATGTCCTAAAGGTCGTATTTCCCAGTGCTAAGAAGGAGAAAATAGTCTCTGTATGGAATATTTTATTCACAACAGGAGCAAAACTGAAGCCTTCTAAATCTAAATTGAAAGCTGTGAACAGCCACAAGCCTATAAATACACCTTTTGGATTATAATAGGCCATGTAGTCTTTGTGTCTGCCTTACAAATGGATTGTAATTTGGAGAATTGTGTAGTTTGTGAATCCAGTGAGTTTGCTGCATCCTCTGTTGCCAGGTGTATTTCCATTAGGCATTCATTGTATGTGGCCTGTAAGGCCTTTCATGCCACTGTGTTGTGAATCCTCTGTGCTTTGTAGCTTAATGGTCTTCTACCAGGTGAGACTTACTCTAGAACAGAAAGTCTGTTTAAGTGGCCATGAAAACTAAGGAAATGCCTCTTCACTTCCCTATCAAAGGAGCATATATATTAGTCTAGCTAAATTTCTCCTTTTACGTGGCCACAGTCTTGCTGGTGATTGAATTTGTTCCAACAAAAGCAGTGCAAGTCTTTATTTCTGAACAAGCGGAATTTCAAAAAATAAGAGCATGCTGGGTGCAAAGTGAATACTGGAGAAATAAGGTCAATTAATTACCTCTCCCAACTTTAATACTTGGGTTTTTTTCTTCCTTCCTGCTGTTTTTCTGGGATCTCACTCCTGGTGTTTATGTCAAGCTTGTTGCTTCCCTTTAAAATGTTTTTCTGTGCAGAGAGGTACTTTAGTGAAATATCATGCTAAAGAGAGCATCATTACCAAGGAGAGAAATGATGCACTCTGGAAGAAAGAAAGGGCAACTACTTTGGGACCGAGTCTGTATTGGTTATTCTGTTCAAATACCTGGACAATATCAGTGACGTAACTTGTGTTGGGGAGAGTGTAGTACAGAGATTTTCTTCAGTCTTGACTTCTGTGTAATGCCTTTCATCCTTCATGTTTTCCATTAAACACATTTGGTGTGACTGACTGCATACCCAGAAAAGTGTAGCAGCACCCTCCTAACTTCAATGCAACTTGTTCCAAGTTTCCTATTTGTGTTACCCAATTGTGTTTAATTGGAATACCTTAATATAGCAGACACCTTGCCTTCATCTAACCAGATTTAGGGCTGAGAATGAGTGGAAAGGTCTTATCTTAATGAAAATGAATTTTCTTCTGTCTGAACAATAATGCAATAAAATGATCAACCTTCTTTTTTTAAGCTGTTAATTGCCTGCATGTGTAATGCTACCTAGTGACATTTCTAGCAGTGCTTGTGAGAGCCCTGCTGTTGGTCAGAGATTTTCGGAGAGTGCTGAAAGATAACATTATTAGTAACAATTAAGACAAATGTTTCTTTTGTGGCTCGAAGAAGGCTCATTTAGCAAAATCCCTCAAAGGCAAGGCAGTGAGCGTTTACAGGGTTTTATTTATTTTGCAGGAAAGTAAACTGTTTGAAGGAGGGGAGGGGCTGGAGATTACATTAGGCCCGCTGTAGCAACAGTCAGAGGCATTCCAGTAATGGTACCAATGCAGGCCTGAGTGTGGATTTCATATACAGTAGAGGGTGAGAAACAGCTACCTTGAATATTCTTCTTACAGTAACCGAATTCTTTAATTCCTGAATTAATTAATCAAAGACTCTAGACTGCAATGTCATTATGAATAGTCAGAACATTTTCAGCTTGGTGTTTGGCTCATCAGTCTGGCAGGCACTGAACTCTGTCAATCCCTATTGAAGTTGTGCCAATCTTCTTAGATGAAACTGATTGATGTGAGCCGTTTCCTCACCATTTATTTGAACAGCCAGACTGTGTGTGACTAAATTCTTGGCCATCACAGACATTCAGATGAATTCATTTTGATTACTTCTGGTTGAGACTTTGAGGAAACATGAAGACTGAATTGCCGTTCTTTTCCTCCCTTGCCCTGTGTCCTCCTCAATCTCTTCCCTGGTCCATCTGCAAGCGCTATGCTCATGCACGCGTGCATGTGAATATACATGCACACATTTCTGTTGCTAGGCATTAATCCATGGGTCCAGGCAGAGTTCAAGAGCTTTTTTTATACTAATTGTCTTTTACCAAACTATTTCTCTTCTCTGTACAGCACGATATTGGAAAATCGTGCTGTTTTCTCAGTTGTAGCAGTTTAATGCTTGCTCTGTCTTCAGTGAGTTGCTTTGCTTTTTTCCTGCTATCTGGGACAAATTTAGTGTAAATTAAATGACCAGTTCATTTTTTGCGCTCCATAGGCTGCAGCAAGTAATAAACAGCTTATGTAATCTCCTAATCATCAACTCAGCCAAAAAATGTCATAAAACTCTGCAGTGTACAGCACCTCGCAATGATTTTTGTAGCCTGCAGAAACCGTATATTATGAATATTGTTTGCTATGGTTTTTTTTATTTGAATCGTCATCATCCTCCATTTGCAGAAAAGAGAAAGACTTTCTTTTTTTATTAGATGTTCCACTTTCAATCCATATTTATTGCCTCTGTGTGTGGTTTTTAATTCTACTTGGAGATTGTTGCTTGCTTTCATTGAATTGGAAAAATGATGTAAAAATCAAAAACGTTAGGGACAAAGAGCTTCTCTATCTTTTCCTTCCCTGCCTCACCCCACCCCACCCCCCTCAAAATTTCCACTTCACTTTTGGTGATTCATCTCATCCTTGCATTCTCCATCTATAAGTGTAACCAAACTTTTCATCTTCCCCTCCTTGCTCCCAGTTCAGGATTTTTCTCCTTCCATATCTTCTTTTAAACATTTTTGTCCAGGCTAAATACCATGACAGTTGGCTTCCATTGCTTCCCATGGGAGGCTTCTTTTGTGGTTTGCTATCAGAAAGCATTTTTATAGCCCTTATTTCCCATTTCATCATTTCACACCCATTTTTAGTGTCCTGTATAACTATTGCCTGTTACTTGGTATTAATCTGTTAGTGCATACTATGATGTTTTGCTTAAGTGTTTGTCTTTTTATTGGCTCACTGGTGTTGTAAATTGTTGTCTATCATTAATACATCTTAATTCTTTTTTAATGGTATGACTTTGAGAAGGCATTATAGAACAGCATGCTCTGTTTCAGGCTCAGTGATATGAAATACAGTGTTGAGCATTTTCTTCTCAAATGCTTTTAGAGGTAATTTTTCAGTTTTCATGGTGCTGTCATTGATGCCAGCCATATCTCAGTCAGTCTTCCTCAGTGCAATGCATTGAAGAGAATTGATTTGAACAGAATGATAGATGTGGTCTAAAAGTTACTTTGGGGAAACTTCTTAGGGTGATCTTACAGTATCAGAAAGATTTGAAACAGGTTTGTGTGGCTTCAATTGTAAGGGAATACTGCCTTGGAATTTTTGTGAAGGACTCTGTGTTAGCCCTTGGAAGGGTGAATTGCTACTCCCTTGCAGGTAATCCTCTGCCTTGTGAAACTGGCCCTCATAATTCTGTTCTATGCAGTTTTATTTGTAGCTTGCTTTACATGTTTAAATATATATTCAAATAAAGTTATTTGACATGGACTTGAACTAATCCTGCTGATGCTGAGTGTTCTTGACTGAAATTGTTGAAAGGTGAGAGCAGTCAACCCCTCAGCACCTTTCAAAACTACTACGTTGTTGCTTTAATGTCAGATGTGTATTTTATGTGGGCAGTGGAAACTGTCTTTTGGTGAACCTTCTTCTTTCTTTATAATTTGAGCTAAGCAATTGCTCAGTGCCATTTGATGAAATTGTAGTGAATTATGTATTTTCAGGCACAACAGTTTCATGAAGGAAAGCAAGCTTTTACAGAGCTTATAAGAGTCTGAGGTGGAGTACAACATGGTTGGGATTCATCCAAGAGAAGTAATGCAACATGCATTGAGGAGGAAGTGTAATGGGAATAGTTTCTGAAAAGGAGTTGGAAATTCCAACCTAATGCTAGGAGGTAGGAGAAAATCCTGACCCTTTTGTTGTGGTCCTGTAGATACTAACAGAGAAATCCACATACTGGTTTATGGGTCATCATTGCCTATGGTGCTCTTGCTAAGTACATTAATAGAACAGTGTTTGTAAAAGGATGCAAGTTTTAATGTTTTAGTAAACTACAGAAAAAGATTTGAAAGGGGGAAGACGTGGGTGTTCTAACTACCTACAGCTTTGGCACCCTGTCTGCTTGTTTAATTACTGTAACACATTTGACACAGTTGAAAACTTTTGAGTAAAAATCTTTGTGTGTATTTTATATAGAATGATGTCTTTTATATTTTCTCCTCTGGATTGATCAGTCATTTTTATTTAGGCTTTATTGCTGTAATACAGCTGTTGGTTATTTTTCTTTTTAATGCTTAGCCCTTGCCCAAGGTGCTTTAAGGGGAGGAGGAATAGATCAAAATAATAATTTTTCTTCTCCTAACATTAAGATAGGAGTTTTTAAATTACTCAAGCCAATTTATTGCAGAGTAGATTCATTGCGGATACACTCAAAATCTATCGGATTGATTGACGATGCTGTTCTATCGACACGTCTGTTCCAAAAGAGAATGTGGGATAATAGGCTGAAGATTTGATGAATACCATTTTGTTCAGAGAAAATTATATTTTGGTGCATTTCGTATATTTGTAATGTGAAAAAGACTTTGAAAGTTACCTTCAAAAGGTGACTGTAGAAAAGCTCTTCCATTGCTGATATCAAGCCTTGTGAGAATGGAGGGTTTTGGCATTGCTCCAGTTCCAGGGAGATTCCACTGCTGGAAAAACTCAAGCAAAATACATCACTATGGGTTTTGTAGTCTGAAGCTTTAAAAAAAAAACCTCAGCAAACAAATCACAGAACTTTAGTTCGAACTTGACTTGTGTACAAGTTGTATAAGGTCCTTTCAAATAATACTGAGTTAAAAGTTACCTTAATGAAAATGTTTGTAATTTTTTTGGGTCTCTCTTTTGAAGCAGGAAGCCTGGCTCACTCATTGCCCTTATGAAGTGGAAGGTGATAGTTCTTTTCAAATTTATGCTATTATTTTTGTAGGTTTTATGAAATAATACATTTTAAAATTAGTGGAATTTGTGAAATCACATGGTGTAATTCCTAATAATGCATGTGAATTCCTAAAATTCACAAGAAAATAAGCTAATAGATTCCTCTCACGATTATTTTTTTAATTGATTCATCTTTGGAGGCAAAAAGTGGTGGATGTTCTCTTTGATTTTTCCACATTAGATTGACTTTCTGAACCATGATGTCCCCGAGTTTAAATCTGAGTTTAGAGCAGAGGTGTGCTCTGAGTGCAGCAGGTAAGACAGAGAGGAAGAAAAAAGTTAATTTCCAATTCTGTCTTCTTTATGTTTTGTGTGTGGCAAAAATGAAAGCCATCTCACAGATTAGGTGTCTTTGAGATGTTTATTTAAAGTGTTTTTCGACACAGCTTGCTGATTCATGGTGAAGCCTTTCTGTCCCACAACTCTGTAGCCTGACCTGTATCCCAGCCAGACAGGTGAAATTGGCTCCAGGCTCTCCCTTCTTTGTTGGGGGGGCTGTATGTGATGCCTGAGGGGGTGGGAGAGGAGTAAGAACCAATAGTTTTTGACCTTTCCTTGGTCACTTCCACTGTAACCTCAATTTTAAGAGTCCCTAAGCTGTGGCTTACTTCAGCGTTCAAACCTTGGTAAAGGGTAAGGCTGGGGTGGGAAACAGAAAGCTACAGGAGCTGTGAGGTTTGTGTTAGCAAGCACAGAGAGGGGTATTACCCTGTTTCTCATGCATCTTCAATATGCATTCGGTAATAGCCGCAGCTTTGTCTCTGCTCATGTACAGGGAGAATGGAGATTTCAGGATGAAATAGAGCTCTCCAGGAGAGAACAGCTTCAAAGCATTATTTAGCCCTCCTTGTGCCCCCCCTTCCAGCAATTATCTTAACCTCATTTATTTTCCTCCCAACTCTGATATGGGGACTGCAGTTTTCTGTGCTGAAAGGAATTATGACTATTACTTTGATTATTCTAGTTGGGAACTGCCATGAGTACACTACATGCAGGTGCCAATTTTTTTCAGTTGTAGAATTGAATTCAGATGTTGATATTGATGCAGTTGAACACATACAAATTTCAGTACAAAATATGAGACTCCTAGAGTTCTAGTTAGTTGCTTTTGATGAATTGAAATAATTCATATGCTCTTATTAAAAGCCCAGAGAAGAAACTGAAATGCATCTCTGTATGCATGATTCTTTTTTAAAATGAAGGCTAAGAAAATCCCAACTGATACATATAAGACGTAGCTTTTTTAATTTATTGCTCAAGCATATGCAAAAAAGGCATTAATTTTCAGTAATATAAAATTCTCGATGTGTAGTGCCTGGAGCTATGGTTTTGAACCTAAATTGCATGTATTTACTTAGCCATATAGCTCTGCAATGTGGAAAATGGAAGTGCATTTCAAATGTGTGCAGGGATTGCTATTACTAAAACCAGTTGTAATTTATAAGTGAGAAAAATAAAGCTTTAGATGGCAGATGAAGAGACACCTTTATTGACTCCATATGCTTGACTGCATGAGGTGCCTTCCTGAAAATGGGAAGCAAGTGCCATATTTTAAGGAATTTCAGAAGCCAAGCATCAAGGGGTAATAGAGTTGACCTCTAATTTCAGAAATCACAGGCTAACGTTTGAGAACATTTGACTTCCAAACTTTATTGAATGCTCTGCTTAGCACTCAGTTTTATGATAGTAAGGATTTTTGGCTGGGAGGCACATCAGTTATACTGTTACCTAGCAGGCTTTTTCACTTTAACAGCAGACACCAATGGTCTCTAGGAATGAAATGCTGCTACTTCAGACTGTGCAGAGGTGTGGCTGCACTGGCCTTCAGTCCTTGATTTCACAAGTATGGTTTTCCATCCTCTGTTCTTTTTTACCTTGAACATCAAGTGCAGTGTAGTTGGTCGCTTTGTTTCTAGGTAGAGATTTTTTTCATTCCTGAGGGTTTGCTGTCTCCTTGGTGTTGTAATATTTTAACTGGCATTTTTCTATCTGCCGCTTCCTAGAGTGTCCATTATCCATTGCTGCAGTATGTTATCTACAGGCTGTGTCTTGGAATTCTCAGTAGGCAGTTCTCAGCATGGGTGCTGCTCACCTTACAGAGGTGTTAAGGAAATACATGGTTTGGATGTATATTTAGTGCAGACTTGATTCCACCCTGTGGTCTCTCCACCTAGAAGTAAAGGTTCCATATGAACATGATGTTGCACTTTCCAAGATGATTGAACTTTTGCTTTTGGTACAGGTGTGTAAAATTTTAGAAAAGGGAAAGTTTTCCCATTAAATAAGAAGTTTCAGCGCAGGTGAGGTAAAACTGTGACTTCCACCTGCTCTTAGCTTGATCATATTCTTGTGTGTCTGTTGCTTTTGGTATGAATAAAAAAAGCTTTGTGAACAATTTTTGTGAGCATTGGTAAATGCCACCAATAAGACACAGGAGCTCAGTTAAGCATCCCTTTGTGAATTCCAGGTGTTTATTAAGTAACAAACTGCCCATCATCATATAAAAAATGAAGGGAAAAATTTAAATGTATTTTCTGTAAAGCAGTTTTCTTTAGGTTATTCCTAAATAGCCATATCTGCTTTCCGAATATAGAATTTGAGCCTTATTAATACATAATACATAAATTTGTACAAGAGCAAAAGATTCTTTTAGCATCTGGACTCTTAAAGCGATAGGTTTAAAGATGCTCAGAAACATTATGGATGAATAAAGCTTCTATTTCAAAAAATACAGCATAGGTATAAAAGCAAATGAGGGACAAGATTTCTAGGTAGGCATACTATTTTTTGTTAAACAAGACTGGCATGCCTGGGAAAATTAACAAGGTTTTGGGCAGCCAAACTTTTTTGAGGTCTGAAAAGGAAACAGCAGATTGCAAAGCTAAATGCAACAACTTGAGGGCAATTAGCAGTTCGTTTAAAATCTAGTTAGGATACTTAGAGGTTTGTCCATCAAATATAAAATCCTGGATGAGCCTCGAGGTTTTCAACAACTTCTTTACTTGAAATCATGAATAGATGTCATATATACTAGTTAATTTTTTTTTTTAAGTGTAATTGTCTTGTACAGATATCCAGACTATTATCTGTTGTTAGCAGTCTGCTCTCATGCCTGATAGTGCTTAAAAGCTGGAATGCTGTTTGTAGCCCTGCTGGTATTTGTTTCAGATTTGGAGGAAAGAGGGGGCTAGGTCTGCAATACAAAGTGATTAGTGGCAAAGTAAAAAAGTTCTTTCTACTGAATTAACTCTTTTGTCAAATGGCACATTTATTTACAGGCAGGCTCTTTGGACAATTGAAATGAACTTGAAACAGTCCTGATACTTCAGCACTGCAAATTGGAGACTGGAAAATAAGAGGACAGAAGGCACAGTTTTCATGCTAAGGTTCCTACCCTGCTCTACTGCTGAGGAAATGAGCTGCCACATCTGCTGTGCTGTGACAAGATCTGGACAGGATATGTCCAGGAGAATGTGTGGGAACAGAATCCAGGCAGATGATGGAATTGTTTGAGCTGTAGGCTATCTACGCTGTCACATTTAATGGCATACGTTCAGCATCATCACAGACAATAGTGAGGCAGAACACAAGCATGTTAAGTAAGCACTGCTGTTTTTTGCCTTTTCAAAAATGAATTTCTTGTATTTATTAATTAGACTAGTTCAGAAACACCGAATTTTGCCAATATGGATATAGCAGCAGTGCCAAGAACATGGCAGTTTAACCAATTTCCAGTTTAGTGCTGGTTACCTAAAGCTAAATAAAAGAAGAAACTAGAAATGAAACCAGAAATCCTGGTAGATGTTTTTGCAGCAACCTTACAGTGTGAGCAATATCAGTGTAGCTGATTAGATTTCTCTTTACACATAAAGATTCTGTTGTTTTAGATGTGGATCGCAGTTTTGATTTAATCTTTTTTTTTCCCACCAGTGAGTTCATATTGTCATTCAGATTGATTCTAGCTATCAATTTCAGACAAATTAATTTATGAATGATTTTTTAAATAAAAAAATTGTTCATAAGGCTCTTAACTCTTTGGAACTCGTAACCCAGAGTAACCCTTGTGTAGCAGCCTCCTGTTGGACTGTAACTGGAGCTATAGGTTTTCTGTTCCTCCAAAATTTGTGCCACTTCAGATTTGAATTTTTTAATATCTCTCTCTTGAACAATCTCTTTGTGACTGAGATTCAGAGAGGTCCTGTGTATTCTCTGACCCCGGTGTCTTCATCTATAGAACAAGGAGAAGAGTGCTTAGTTACTGCCAGGAATATTCAGGCATAATGTATATAAATACCTCTAAAGGTTACAAGTTCTCTCGAAGTGCCTCGTATTTTTGCTGATTTAATGTTAAGTAGAAAACTGTGTGTATGTGTGGTGGTGGCAGTGGGGGGAGTTCAATCATCAGATGTCAAGTTTTGTTTTATTTTTATAATGATTTATGCAGTTGTTAATCGGCAGCTGACTCCTCAGAGGGAACTTCAGGGAGATCATGTATTTAGAAACAATCTGGCTTCTAGTATTTTCTCTCCACTGTAGTTTTCTCCCTTTGTTCTTTTGTTCTCTATTATGAAGGACATTTGCATGAAAACAAGATTTTTGTTTCTTAAGAGTTCAACTGCTCCTGCTGCTTATTCCCCACCTGGTCATAATCCTCCGTTTGTGACATCTCAATTGGTGGCTGTGCAAATGATTATGATGTCAAAGACAGGATTATGACTTCAGGTGAGAAACAAACAGCAGGAACTGGTGAACTCGGGAGAAATACACATCTTAGATTTTTCTCTAACCATTTTTATGCTAAAAGCACAAGAGAAATGCAGACAATAGATTATGTATGCATATTAAAATAACTGATGTATAAGCAGATTGTATCATACCAGAGAGTAACATGACAAATCTATTCTTTAAATTGCTTCCACTACTGTTATTCTCTAGTTTCATCTACAGAAAATTACAGTAGTAGAATAATATCCAAAGACAGTGTTATCAGGACATAGTTACTTCATTTTACCATGTTATAACTCTTGTGAGAAACTTGTTCTGTTGTGGCACAAAGTCTTTATTTTGATTATAAGAAGGTTTGATGAAAAACATAGAATCAGACCCAAATTGTGGACTATCAGCAAGTTAACAAGGGTCCCTGGTGACAATGCGGTTTTGGACCAGATCAAGCTGCTTTATGATACAACAGGAGGTTCTTGAATTTGTCTGAGTTCTTCTGCTTGGGTTCTTTTTCTCTTGTGTAATATCACACTTCCTTTTTGTTCCTGGGGAGCCCCACTGCCCCCAGAAACTAATTCCCTAAAGGGTTTTTGCACAATATCTTCTTCTGAGCATTCTTGTCTGCGGTTGGGAGTCCTATGACAGTAAATGGCTTGTATGGCTCTGCAATACAATAATTTGCCACTGTGCACTGGGCAAGGGGAGGAAGGTATTTGCTATAGAAGCTTTACAGGTTTGAGAATTACAACATGGGGAAGGTGTGTGTGTATGTGTTACAACACCAGCTGATGTAACTAACACCTGAGATTATGTCTTTGGTAATTTAGTGGTGGATTCTGAAGAAATTGCTCCACAGAAATCCTATCCAGGGAATCAGCTTGCACAGTTGTGCTGTTCAAGTTGTTACAGTCAAGACTGGCACTTTTAGTAGCTAATGCTAAGGTCATCACAATGACAATTTTTGGTTAGGAAAAAATTTTTCCCCTTCTGCATGATTTCAAGAATGCCTACTTATAGATGCATTATGGAGAGGTTTTTTTGAGTTATTTAGCTTTTCTTTTTTTTGTGTGTAGTTTGTGAAATGAAATGGAAAAAACTATGTTATCTTTTAAGCATTTACTGTCCTGTGTCAGGATGACTGGGTGAAAATAAAAAGGGAAGAGAGGAGTTAATGTAACAGAAATAAAGACGTGGAAAATCATCCAATCCACAGTTTTGATATTTGAAGTACTCCCAGCTTCAGAGAAACCATGGGGAGTGGGTTTTTTTTTTGGTTTGTGGTTTGTTTTTTTTCGAGCAGAATTGAAGTAGTTATCTTCAGGAACCCAGTAATTAAAATTAGAAAGATGGTAACATTTTTATTGCAGGCAATTCTAGTGGTGAGATTAACATTAGATAATCTTATCATTAAATAACCAGGCACCCTGTGATGATCTGACACATGAGAGGCTGCACAGAGCTTCTGGTCCCCCAAGGGCTGTGATTGTTTTATGGTTTTATCTTATGATAACTGTGCTTTGGTTTTGCCCTTTTCTAAGGGTTTCATACGGTACACATTCCCTCCCACCTCCCTGTAAATTTGTAATTTAACACTACTCTAGGAAATGGCAAATCAGCATGAAACTATTAATCTTATCTCATATCATGAAACAGACACTGATCCAAGAGATCTGATTACTTTGCTTCTGGTCATTATCCAGACTGAACACTCGGCTTGGGCATTTGTATCATCAAGAGTTCTGTCATCAGAAAGGAAAAGATTTCAAAAACAAGAGCAAAATCTATGATCAATCCAGTTTAACATTTCGTACCAAAAATACAGTGTGGCACCAGAGTCCTTTTACTGGTCACTTAGCAATCTGTTGTGGCATTAAAGCCTTAATTTCTGCCCTGTGTCTACAGCTTCTTCTTATGGGTGTTTAAAGCAGAATAAAGGACTTGAATGTCAGGCATGAAGACTTTAAATAATCTGTAGTGATTTTAATGAGTTCAGTCACAATTGCCACAGGTTTGCTGTGCTTCGTAAGTATTTCTGAGATGGAGCTTGCAGTCAGGCTCTCTGCTGCCAAGTTGCTTTTCGGTCTTTTGAGAAGGGTGGAAACTGGCTCCTGTTCAGTCCTGCAGAACTGAGTCGGTTTTAGCTTGAACTGCTCTGGAAATAGCCATCTGCATCCCCTCCCCTCCAATGAGTATATTGTGAACAAGAAATTCAGTTTTAATTTGTATTACAGTTTAGCTAATTAAAGAAAACTCATTTTAAATACCTGACTGAACCAATGTGATTTGGGTTTCTTCTGTTCTGTACTCTTGGCTCTTCTTCCTTTTTTTCCCCCCACTCAGTTCTTCCTTTATACTTGCAAGTTTATATCTTCTCTCCTATCAAGTTTGTGGCACTTTGAAAGATGCACTTATTTAATATGTAACTGTGAGGGAAGCTCAATCTCTTTTTTTGCTTTTCCAGTAGGATAGAACTTTATGCTCTACAACAGTATTTGGAAAATATTTTTTTTTTTTTTTTTACTATTTACAAATCCCAAGGGACTTTGTAGATATGGAAACATGTGGTGAAAATTTCTTGTCTGCTCAACTGGGTGGTTGAAACTCTGTTCCTGGAGGGAGTGAATTTTACTGTTGACCTAATTCTGCTCCCGTTAAAGTTGGCACTGAGTGGTTTTAGAGATTTTCAGCCTCAAAGCGTTACTATTCTTTGTTGAATCCAAAGTTTAAGGAGGAGAGCTGAAGTGCAGCTCTTTCAAATGGAATAAGAAAGGCTTAAACCTGGTAATCAGAATACATTTATTAACTAACTCTATCCAAAGAAGTGGCCTGGGAACCCAGATAGAGGGTTCAACTTTGCATTAGAATTTTGTCAGAACTTCAAAAATTCATACCTTTTGGCATCATGGGTTGTTTCTGCTCTCTGCTTTGGTGCAGACTTACCGTACAGATTGAGTTCACAAAGTGGGGAAGGATAAACCAGAGCAAAGGTAAAATATAAAACCACAAACTTCTACAGTTTTCCCAGGGGGGAAAAAAAAATCCCTTAAAATGGTTCCCTTCTTGACAATAATTAATGTCACATTTTGGATTTCATATATCTGCTACATTAATTGCTATCAAGTGGCGAACAGACTTTTTTTTTTAAATGCACAGCTGTTAGGGTACTGGTTGGAAAGGGCACAAAAGAGGTATGTAACACCTCATCACAGTACAGCTCTTAAATTGGCACAACACAAGAAAATAATGGTTCTCTATTAAAAGGAAGGTCTGCATCTCCAGCTTGGAAAGACTGTACTGTAAGGGCTCATAGTTGGAAACTGTCCTTCCATGTCCCTGTCCTTCATCTTGTAAGCAGGGCACGGTGTTTTGCTAACTATTAATGTAAGACTATAAGCACATATTTAGTACTTTTGCATATATTTGTGTGCTTATGATTAAGGCCCAGCTTTGTGCAAGGCTTTCCTTTCCTCAGACTCTTGCAATTGCTGAGACTTTACTAAGCTGAGCTCAATTTGATAAGCCTGTTGGGTGGGTTTTATTTGGTTTGTCTGTCCAGACTGCAGTGTCTTAGAGTGAAGGCGTTTCCCTCACAAGGTCACTGCTGCCCTGGAGTAGGGAAGGGCCTTTCAATTTATGCTTGGTCATGCCCTTTTAACTTAATGTTCTCCTTCACACAAGCTGGTAGTGATGGATGTCCATTCAGACAACCTAATGGCCTATGGTAGCTATAGAAGAGCCCTTACATCAATATTCTGCAGCTGAGACCCATCAGGTTGGACTGTCAAACTGCTATACAACACATCTAGGACTATTTTATGCAAATAATAGCTGTGACAACATTGCTATACTTTATGGTGTCAAGTGGGACTGTAAATGATCATTTCCACAGGTCAAGAGTAAGTTGATCTCTGTGGCTTAATATATCAGAGGTCATTTCCCTCTGTCAGTGGTCGCTGCCTTCAACAGTACTAAACCCACTGCAGAATGCCCTCAGCTCTTAAGGAGCCTCAGCCAAACATGGATGTCTGCTGGGATGTCTGTTGTGGCATTTCAGGTGTGGTGAGAGTGTTGTGGAGTCAGCATCTTCGTGGTGAGCTTCAGAAGGCAACAGCTGGCTTACCTTGGGAATGGGAGATTCCTATTTGCTCCATGCCTGTTATCCTTTGATTCAACTCTTCCTGCAGTCTTTCATTAGTTAATTTGTGTACCTATTTGGAATACTGCAAGCTTGCCAAAGAGAAAACATTTAATTTCTCACTGAAATCACCCTGTGTGCCAAGAGGACCTTGAATTTTTATGTTCAGAGGGCTGAGCCTTCCAGGCTCCAGTGAGATTGTTTGCCTATGTTGCTCAGAGGTCTCAGGGACACCTGTCCAATGCAGAGACTGTCAGATTAGGTTATAGATTATGAGATATCATGCTGTGAATGTGCTTAGGTAGAACTTCTTCAGGGGTTGTTGTATTTTGCACAAAACTTCCAGTTACATGTGTTCTTATTTAAAAAAGTTCACGTCCTTTGCATTTGTGGAGTGCCACTTGCATGTTCAGCTCTTCCTATGTAACTGTAAACTAAGATGTTGACTTCTTGCTAAGGCAAGAGGACCTGACAAGAGCAGGGATATGAACTAACTATGGAAAGCAGGAACTGGAAGCATAATATGCAATATCTGCCCATGGTGGAGTTGTGCCACCGTTCAGAGAAGACTCAGCATTTCAGGCACCTTGGTAGCAACTCCAGCGTTACCCATGTGCGGGTTGATTCATCTCTACGTTGCATTGTACCCTTATGTGTGTTTGGAGTATGTATGTTTTTGCACTATTACTGTGATATATAGAAATAGTCTGTGCTCCCATTTCTTTGGACTCCAGTGGGTTAATTTGTATTTTCTTCACTCCCTTATCTAAATAAGTTGTTCCTGGTAATTTAGTCACCTTGGCATGACAGCAAGTTTTGGCATGACAACAAGTTTCTGCATGTCAGTGGCTCCAGACTGGTTGTTTTCTCTCTTAGCTTCATACCCAGTGAGAGAGACATAAGGACCCCTCTTGTGTTTACCAGGGGTTAACATGGGGTAAAAACACACAAGCTGTGATCTCAAAGCTGATGAGACTTTGAGCAGTCAGTTAGACAGCTGCTGTCTTATAAATGGTATATATACTTTTCTGAAATGTGTGGAAGTCAAGTACCATGGCTCTGACTTGATTCTTATAGTAGACATTCGTAATTTTCTGTTACCAAGGCTATTTAACAAACAACTCTGTCTTGCACCAGCATTTAGCCAGTTAATGTAAAGCTCTATATCGGTGGGGTGCTGGTGTGTTAGTCTTGTTCCAGTCTTTGTTCTGAAGAACAGCATCATTACAAAATAAAAGAGTCCTACTAAAAAGCTTTTATTTCTTGCGTGAAGCTTCTTCTTTGACAAGATGAAGTGAGTCAGCCTGTCTTTAATGGGATTGCACTGAAATGTCTGCAACTCTTGTTGTCATTCCTTGGCATGATCGTTACTTGAGGGGCAGATTAGAGGTCAATCAGCCAGAGCCACAGGGGCGCCCACAGCTAGCCTCAGGATACTCCCTACAAATGTAAGATCAAAAGGGCAGGCATATGAAAATTACTGTTTACTTTTTATGAATTATTTCCCAGAGATGGGATCATTAGCAGAATCTAAATGCTGTCTAGCTCTTAGTGCAAGGACACTCCTGACAGAATGCACTTGCTTGGGCATACCTTTCCACTCTTAAAATAAAAAGATTTTCTGGTTTTGCTTTTGTGGGATTTCTTTATTATTTAAATAACTTTCTGGTAGTTGTTGTTTGGGGTTTGGTTTTTTTTTTGCCCCCAGTACACTGTCCCTGTTTCTGAACGTGCCTTTAATTCCTAGATGTGATCTATTTCTTTGTGCAGCAAAGGTATTTCAAAGTCTTCATCTGGGGACTCTGCAGGAGTCTTCTGAAGGAAGTAAAACTTTCTGGTAATCTTCCTGAGTGAAGAGTGGCCGTTACAATTCATTGCTAGCCAATGGGTACCAGAATTATCCCTACTGTAAATACAGGGGAAAGGTGATATTGGCTGTCACGGTGAGGTGCATGTTGCAAATGCTGATGCAATGTCTGCTTCTGCAGTAATCTTCTCACATCAAAGTCTGCACCTTCTTATCCACATAAGTATCTGGCTTCTGTTTGATCACAGTAATCAGGGCTATTTAGAAGGGTCACAGTATGTTTGCCCTTTTGTCTTGTGTCTGGAGCTATGAAAGCATGACTTTGGAGCAAATGTTGATTGAATTCTAAGGAGACTGGCAGGAGCTGGGAACATGTGTAGCCCCTGATATGCTAAACTTGTGATTCCAAGTAGAAAACTGTTTGCTTTTTAAAATAACTTTGAAAAAGTTACCTTGAAGAACCAAATACATGGTGGATATTACTCTTTAATGAAAACCAATATGAACTTTCCTCTTATCGTCCAACATGTTACTACCCTTAATGTGCAATAATCAAATGCTGCCCAGTGTAGGAACGAAGCTAAATCTGGCTGGCAACCAAAGTAAAATCCCTTATAGCTATTTTTGTATGTTCTTCAAATGTGTGCTGAGAGATTAGGCAGTTGTCTTTTTTCCCCCCTTCTCTGCTGTTTTCCTTAAAAAGTTTAACCCCCTTAGAATTCTCTTGCACCACCCTCCTGTGATAAGGTCAGGAGGCAGAAAATCCGATGTTGTGTTCTTTATCTAAATCCTTATCCTTCCTAATCTGGCTAGACATTTTGGATAGGTGTGTTTTTACTTATTTGGCGTGATGTTTTCTCAACATTACTTTTTTGGCATTTATCTTGACAGCAGTAGCTAGAGAACTTCTTGCTAATGTTTAAAAGGATAAACTGAGCATCTCCCTTTCCATCTTTTCCTCTTGCTGTTGGATAGAGCCCAGGAAACTTTTTAATCCTTGCAAAGCTGTGAGCATGCAAAGGAAACGTGTGTGCAGATGAGTGGGGTCCCTGGGTCCTCCAAGACGGGGGTCTGCGTGTGTCCATCTACAGGAGTGGGTCTGGGACTTAGCACAACAGCCTTCCAAGAACCTGAGGCACAGGTACTATGAGTCTGTGTGTGCTAGGCACAGTTTATGTTTGTACTGAGCACACCCAATCTCGAAAGTTTTCCACCATATGTCTTGGGCTAGGGGATAGGGGTTCTGAACAACACTCTTCAGCTGCAGTCGTGCTCACAGGTTCATGAGATTCAGAGCCTGGACATCGCAGGCTTGCCCTGCAGTTTATTGTAGACTTTACACTGAGGCAGAATCAAATATCTAATGGTTCTGTTCATCTTAGCTATCTTCATTGCCGATATCTTCTTGTTCTTCTAGTCATCATGTAAAACAGTGGTTTTAAGATATCTTTTACTGCATCTGTGCTTCAGAGGCTGTTACGTACGCTTTTTTTTGATTATATTGTACTGCAAGGTTTCTTAAACCTCTCTGAAGTGGTATGTCTTGAAGCCAATGCCCAAATCCTGATGGGTTTCTAGAGCACTGGTCTCTCCAGTGCTGTTAGAACAGAAGAATGGTGGAGGTCTCTTCTCCACCCAGATGGTGAGGTATGTGAGGTGCATCTGTTAACTGATAGCTTTTAAATTAATATTTTCATTTCCCTGCATGTAGCCTTATCTTTACAGGCAGGTGTATATGCGTTGGGAGAGGGGCTATTTTTGGCTCTGCTGTAGGAGAGCCTGAAGGTAATGAGTTGTGCATAGTAAATCTTGCTTACTCCATAATTTCTACTACATTTCAAATTAAGGGCCTAAATTAGGGTTAGTGTCAGACTTGCTCTTTTGCTGTGTCCTAATTTTGTTTTAAAAGCACATAGCTAAGGACTTTAATATGTTTTAGATTCAGGGCTTGTAAGTTATACTAAAATCCCTAAGGGAGGCAAAATAACTTATTAAAACCTTGCAAATGTTTTTGACTGCTGCATTCTATTATTTTCTATTCCAGTGGTAGCATGCAGCCTCTGCTGCTGATGGGTGGAGGAACGCAAACCTCCAGGGCCCATTAGACTTAACTTGTTTACTGCATTGATATCTATATGTTAAATGACAAGAGAGTTCAGGTTATTGAATAATTTAAAATTCAGCTCTAATTGGTGTCATATGACCTGGAAAAGGCCATGGATGACGCCAGGAGCATGCTGTGAAATTCTTATAAATAATTCATAAATTAGATCATTCATTTGCCTGGATGTCTTGTTAAATGCAGAAGTTTGTAAGTAATAACTGATGATATAACACCTGTAAGTATTTAGTTCATATGCTGGAAGGTAATCTACCTTGATGATCTTCTAGCAAAACCTGCCAGAGTACGAGAGTTAATTGCACTAGGGAGAATGCACTACATTTATTTGGGATGGGCTTTGGCAAGGCGTACCGTGCAGATGTTGCATTACACATTCTCTATCAGCTAGACAACTATTCTGTGTATGCCCATGTTAAAAATGCAGCTCATCACTCTTCTGCCCTTATTTCACATGAACTCCAAATGCACTGGGAAATGGTAGTGACCTGCTCTGCTCACAAATAGTATAGTTTTTGAAATATTTATCTAGGTCTTGAACTACTGATTCTTCAGTAAAATAAAGGGCAAAAGTAAAAAATTGAAGTCAGAAGATTCTGATTTTTTTTTTTTTTATTATTTCTATAATGCTGGCAGCACATTGAATCTTAATAGTTAGACCTGGTGCTGTCAAGATTAGTGCAGTGGCATTTTTCTGTAGAGCAAACAGGAATGACACAGTTTTTTCCCGGAAAGCAAACATATTTGTTTAATTTTAGTGGTCAGGTATTGCATTGCCATATGTGGGTACTGGTTGAGTTTAATGGGCATTCTGCTCACAGTGACTTCCAGGACTCAAGGTACAGGCACCTCACTTTAGTTTTCTTGAAGCACTATATTGTTAACAACTGCCTCATCAGCCAGCGTAAAACCAGTTTGCTGATCTGAAATGGTAACGTTTGTTAGAGATTATCTACAATATTTGGGTAGCAGGAGAAGAAGGGTGGCATGTTTATGAATGCAAAATATACACTTAAAGCTGAGTGCCAGCAAATGCTCACATGCTACTTTGAATGCAGGTTTTTGTGCACCTGGCATCCCAGCTCAAACTCTCTTAACAAAGAGGAGAAAAAATACTGAAGGCAGCACAAATATAGGAGGTGTTCCTCTGCTGTCAACCAGCAGCTATAGGTTCACTTTTTTGTGATGTGATCATATTTCTTTTACTTTTTTTTTTTTTTGCTACGCCTGTTCAGTATGTTGAGTTCGGTAGATTTTTACAGGAAAAATACAGGTTGGTTGACTGTCATTCACAGTTTCTTTCATTTTGAGACCACTTGTTTTATTCAGTGGAATATGGCAATCATAGCTATTCATAATTTCTACAGAAAATGGTGCTTTATTTCTTGCTTGAAAAATGGTCGGCTTACCTTAGAGTTATCTACTGTATTTATCTTAGGCAGTGACAGAGACAGTTGCTTTACTATTACATGGCCTTTTGTAATGGCTGATACTGGGTTATTTATGGTAGAGATTTTAATAAAGGATTACACAATTTAAAGAAAAAAATTTATAGACTTCAGTAGATCCTACTAATATACTTTAAAATCTTTGCCCTTTTGTGTTCTTTCTGATAAATTCTTACAGATTCTTGGAAAGAATAGCTCCTTAATCACTAGTAATGCACTTCAAATAGTCCTATCATTTGAAATAATTGTTCTTAAAAACATAATTTCTGTTGCCCCAATATCCTACCTGAGCTTATTTATAATTCATTCTCCTCATTCCACTGAAAAAAGCTTATACTGTTGATAGACCTGAAACCCAAAGCCAGGCTTTGTTCAGATGAGAGCCATACATCAACAATGCAGAGTGGTGACTGAGTTCCAGGTTTTGAATGTGTACCTTAGTGAGTGTGTCAGCTGAATCACTTGGTAGAATCACAGAATTCTTTAGGCTGGAAAACACCTTTGAGCCCAACCATTAACCCAGTGCTACCAAGCCTACCATTAAACCTTGTCCCTAAGCACCACATCTACATGTCTCTAAAATACCTCCAGGGTTGCTGACTCCACCACTGGCCTGATCATCCTGTTCCAGTGCCTGACAACACTTCCAGTGGACAAATTTTTCCTAATAAATTTTACTGACTGTGTCCAAAGAACAGCTATGCTGCTGAAGAGTCTTTAGGTATGTGCCCTTGGTGCTCTGTAAGGTGGTTCTGTGTATGGTAGCCTCTCATTTGCCCATTTAGACGTTTTTACTTCATCTTTGAAAATCTCTGTATGTTTATATTTCTCCTCTCTTCATTCTTCTTGGTCTCCTCCAGGGTTCTCACCTCAGATCATCACAACGGACTAGTTCTAAATCACTGCGTTCCTCCCACTGTTTCTGCCCCACCAAAAGACACCCCTAAGCTGAAAATCCAGATTAGAGAAATGTTCTTAAGATAAAACTGAGAATAATTTTACTTTGTTGTCTCTCTTTCTGCATTCAGACATGTTTCATCTAAAAGCTACAAACCCAGATGCTATGAATTAAACTCTTAACACTCTTAACATCTCTAGCAATTTTGCTCTTCACCCCCAAAGCACTGTATTTTGCTGGGAACCCAGCTTTTGCCCCTCAGAGTGCAAGACTTCTCAAGGTAATGATTTTGGGCTGTTTCTTAAGCATGTTTTGTACATGCAGTAAAATCTGTCGGGACCTTGCCTGTGTTGAGATTGTAAGTTACGAATTCATCCCTTGCAATACAAAGCCCCGTGTGCTGGAGTCAGTCTGTAAATGTGCCTCCTCTGCCAGTGCTGTGAATTAGAACTGCCAAGCACACAAGTTGCATTTAAGAACAATTTGCAGAGATCATAATGCTGCGTGCATAAAACTGGTGCACTGTTTGTCTGTTCGTAGGAAGTTTTTAAGGGCTGGATGTTTGTTTAAGCTCTGCGCTGAATCCCCGAGCAAAAATTACTGGGGTTGCAGTAAAGATTTTGTAGACCTTCGCGTGTGTCTTCCTCTTTAAACACTTCTAAAGATTATTTAAACCATTTTTAATATCTCCTTGTTTCACAAAAGTTTCACATCTGATCAAGTCTTCTTAACTCCTTGTGCTGCAAGGAGCAGTGTGAGTTTGTTTGTTTAAGCCCCCGTTAAAGGAACTTGTATCTTTAAATACTGTACAGCAAGCCTGGAAGAGCTCCATGGAGGGGAAAGCACAGCTGTTCCATCATGGTCCGTCATGGTTTCTATGTGTCCCACAGGCAATATCTTTCTTAAACTCATCTTGTAAAATTACCCAATTCCTTATGCTTGTGTGTCTTTAGACTCACAGTAGAAGGTGGGTCTTTGGATTATTTTTTTTCTTACTTTTCCCCTTCACCTGGCCTGCATCCTACAGATCTTGACATGCACTGGTCTCTTCTCATCCTTCATAAGTGTAAATGTCAGTCCCGTTTCCCTGCAACCTCTACCATCCAGCTGTACTTTCAATCAGAGCTTTAACACAAATTACTAAAGAAGTTGTTGACTAGCTTCTGACTCCCAATAGCTAATTTTTCTTTGGGGTTAGACCCTTCAAAGTACTGAGTAGCCATCAAAGGCATGTTGGAACTCACTCTTCTGCCTAACATGACCTCCTCCTCATAAAGGAATAAAAAACCCCACTAACATTCTATGACATTAATGAGAATTTTCCCCCCTGCAAACATACTGTAACTGTGAAATAACATTAAAGTTTCTCTGCCTTGTTATGAAGTCTTTAAATGTCAATGCCATTTCTGAGACCATCAGGGCAGACTTAATGGCGACCAGGGTCAACAAATGCTAACTGGTACCTCTCTTTTAGGGCCTTCAGGGACTCTTAATAGAGTCTAAGCCATGAAGTTAATTTGCGATGTGGACCTTTATTCTTAGACCCAATGATTATTTTGTAACATCTTCATTCATGTGCTTAGATTTCTTAACGTTCTCTTGTCTATTCAGTCAATAAACTGCTAAAATAAAGACATTCTCAGGCATTCCATCTCTTGAGTTTCCTTTTTTTGGTGTTCCTTTTAACTTCTGGTTATGGACTGCGGAAGGGTAGTGTGTGCTTTCAGTAGACCACCCCTACGCTGCCAGCCCTGATAGGATCCTCTGATACCTTCAGGTCTGAGATCTGCTGCTGTCCTAAGGGACTGGGAAACTGTCCACTGTGAAAACCTCCTCCTGTAGGTGTCCTAAATCCTTTACTACCAGAAACAGGTGAGGTGGGAAATGAGAGACTGTGTAACTACAGGATTTTTTTACTTTCTCTTTTCTGTAATATTTCTTCCTGTTGCTGGTCATGCCTTTCTCTATTGCCTAATTTAGATTAAAAAGGCTCTTTAGCCTTTATTTGCCTAGAAAATATTGGAGACAGTGATGGCACGCCACAAATAATAAATAACAAAACTCCATCTTTTTGGTGGCATGTTGCATTTCTGCTCAGTTGCCCTGCCAGACCCTCTGACTTTAAAATATTTTAGTGTCCTGCACTTTTCACCCAGTCCAAGCACCAGACTCTCCTCAGACATTTAGCACTGACATTAATGCAAATGCCTCCAACTCACTGGGCCCTTTGGGGCAAAACATGACATCCTTGGCTTTCAATCACATGGTAGAGCTGATATATTTGTATGCACAAAACTGGAAATAATAAAATATCAGTATTCAGGTGCTAATCCGCATTAATTTGCATTCTGTGAAGTCTACAAGAAACTTGTAATTGGTTGTCTTGAAGGGCAGCTGAGTATATTTGGTATTTTGTTTATTTATTAAAAAAGACTTTAAATTATACATACAAATGCTGCACAGATTTGTATTATATCTCTCTTCTAATCGTTGTTGGACCCTTGCTTGCATTCCTAAATTGTAATGTTTTGGGTCTGATTGACTGCCTTGCACTCTGTGTGCACAATACATATCTATTGTAAGCATTGCCAGAGTGCAAATTATACCTTTCTTTCCATCAGTGGATTCCAAATTGCCCTGCTAAACCACTTATACGGCAGTGCTTTTGCTATCCTTAACAAACCTGGCTTCTGTAATTAAAAAAAACCAAAAAACCCACAACAAGATTTTTGTGAAAGGTCGCAAAGGCTGGAGGAGTTTAAATTCAGTTTGTTACTGAAATTAATGCACAGGTCTAGCAAAAGATATGTGGGTGCCTGATACACTGCTGTTCTGATGTGCATAAAACCTCAAATGCTTAGCTGCCTAGATGAACCTCAGTGCAAAGATACTCCAGGATGTAAGTAGGATTGTGATGTCTCTTACATAATATCCACAAGTGTAACAAACCCACTAGAATTTGCTTGCACTGGGTTGACAAATGTGAATTACAGTTGCTTGCTTTTTTCAGAGTTTTATCAGACTATAATCACTTGCCCAGCTTAATTGAAAAATCACTTACGTTTATAGCTGTATTTAAACATGTTTTGTATTTAAATGACAGCTTTTGATGTACAACCATTTTTTACAGAAAGTAGTTGGTTTTTATCTGTGTTTCTGTAAAGATATTTCAAAAACTCTCATCAAATTTCCAGTGGTAAGTAATATCCCATTCAGTGCAAGGTGAAATGTTTTACATCAAATCTCCTGCTGTGTAATGGCCAATCAAAGACTATTTATAGTGGCTGAATGGATTTTTTGGCTCCGTATTCAAAATTAAACATTTTCAAACCTTAACATTTAATGTTTTTTGCCACTCTTCAAGTTGATTTTATGTAACCCTAGATGCTCACAACTACTTGATACTCTGAAGTGACTCATTTTATGCTGAGGATCCTGCAGGCAGTAGTTTTACATTTATTACACTTGTGTAGATGGAATGAAATGTAGATTTGATAGCAGATCCGTGTCTGTCTTCTGGTAAACATTTTGTTGGGTTTGGCTGTATGTCCATCAGTGTGGCGTCTGTTTCTGAGAGAACACATTTATCAGGGGAAATTGTTGAGCAAAGATAAATTTGGGTAATTTACAGGAAATTTTTCTCTTATTGCAGTTATCCAGTAAGAAGATCTCATGCCAGCAGCCATCTCTTGAGCTAGATGGCTCCTACCTGGGTGTTGGGGGACCTTGGACTCTTCATAAGAACTGCAGACCACTAAAGGCTGTAAGCCCAGCCTGTGTTGCATTGTCTCAGCCTTGCAGGAATAACTCCCATTACAGGACTGAAATCCATTGCAACCATCAGGAGTGTCTGAAGGAATATCTGATGGAAAGTGACTCGCACAGAAAGTGTAACAACACTGTGATTTCCCCAGCCAAGCAGAGGAGCCCTCACCATGTAAAACAAGCTCAGGAGGTGGACCAGAAAGCAAATGAATTTCAGAGCACGTGCCCTCAGCAAGTGAGTCATGGTTGTGCCTGCAGGCATGTGGGGAGCTCAGGGAGCATGGAAGAGAGCGGCTGTGTCAGCCAGGTACTTAGAAAACACTCTGGGCCAGTACACAAAACCTGTGATCATTCCAGGCACTCTCGAGGTTTTGGGCAGAATCACAGCGTGGACTCGGGGCCTAAGGAAACGGAGCTGGCTAAAAGCTTGCAGGAAGAAAGAAGGCAGAGGCTGCTTCTGCAAAAAATGGAGCTGGAAATCGAAAAGGAACGACTCCAACATTTATTGACTCAACAAGAAGCAAAACTGCTCCTAAAACAACAGCAACTACACCAATCCCGTATGGATTATAACAGGTGATTTTGAGACTTATAATTAAACTTAAAGAAAAGTTCTGAAATTTCTAGTGAACACATGGCCGGTAGTTGATTAAAGTGGGAGAATGGAACTGATAAAACAAGACAGGCAAGACTTGTGGCACAAATTCTAACAGTGATTTAGAGGAGAGAAGACTTTTTAGTGTGTTGGTATATACTGTTGGCAAACAGCATGACAGCTGTGGAAAGCAGCAGAGGAAAACGGTAGGTGGTAGAAAGAAAGGCACAAGACAAGCACTGCTAAAAGACTAGGTAAGAAAAAAGAAGCAGTAGAAGAAAATGAGACGTTGATCTTAGTGCAAACACTTGAAGGAATACAGACATTTGCCAAGAGAGCAGCGTGAGCGTGGATGGCATAGATGCATTCCCTCTTCTTTCCTTGGAGAGGTCAGTTTTGAAGTGTTGCACCCTCCTAGGTAGGGACTGTAAGGAATATGTTTTACAGACAAGATAGAGATCATTATGTGCATATATATATATATATGGAATATATATTTTTTCCCCATGTATTTACGGAAAGGGAAGGGTGCTCTATTTAGCAAGAACATTTTCTTTCCAGTGGTGGTTGTGAAAAGGAGAATGCTGAGACTGAGCCACAGTACATGCTTAAAACTATAAGAAGAAAAAGGCAGCAACCATAGAAATACATGATGTGGCTTGAAAGGCCCTTGAGCTTATTGCAGAAGGTTAAGTAACACGTTTCTGATAGTGTAAATAGAGTCTCTGAGAAAGGAGACAATGGCAACAGGTTAAAGCAAGTTAAATTAGCCAGTGTAACTGAGTTGAGTACTAGCATTTCAGCATTAGAAAGGGAAAACAATAGGGAAGAATGTAACAGTCTTTTAGGAAAGGCAGTAGGAGTGTTTCACAAGGATACATATTTCTATACAGTTCTAATATGGCAACTGCTGACAGCATCCCATGAGAGTCTGCATTACATGACCCACTTCCTATGTTCATATATTATAACCACCATGGAGGAATATATCACTTTCTCTTCTTAATTCCAGCCCTTGGTTACTTTTAAAACTGTAAAAGAAAATACTGTAATCTAGATGGTCTTTTGTTTGCCTTCTTGGATTGTTGTTTACATTGAAAATATTGTGTTTATAGGGCTTTAGAAGTAGCTGTCTTTAAGGCAATCACAGTTGTGTGTGTTGAAAATGACTGAGGTCACACACAAAGGATTATGACTTCAGGTGAGAATTAAGTAGGAACAGATGGATTCTTAATCATCAAATACCTTAATTCCATGCATGCATCCCTCTAATGAAAAACAAGTAGATATCAAGGACACACAAACTTTTGGAGTTGGTTGTGAGTTTTTTAATGGTTTTTTTTTTTTTCCCAGTGGGAATTTTTCAGGATTCAAGGCATCATAAGTCCAGAAAAAAATAGACCTTAAATATCTACAGTGATATCCTCATTATATCTATTTTAGCTATTTTTTTCTGAAAAAAACCCCTCATGGTTTACAGAACTCTAGTTACCTAAAAAGAATTCTATGAATTAAAATCATATATGATCAATCTGAGGACTCAGTATTTTTGTGATCTCTTTTCAGAGGTGCACTTGAAGGCAGATATGCCATATTCTCTCTAAGAAAACATCTAGAATATAGTGTACTTTCTCTTAAAAATGTTTCAGTATCTTTAGAATTAAGTAGTTGATATTTACAGGTAAATCTCTTACACATCACAGTTCTGTTTCAGTTCCAGGTATATAATTCACTTTTGCACTTGGTAACAGGGCAGTTTTCTATACTAACAATAAAAATGAGTTTAGCTAAGCTCAGATACCCTTTGCTTCATTGTCAGGAGATTCTAACCTAGTTAGGACATCATGACAGTTTTAAAAAAACAATACAACAAAAATCCTATTCCAGACAGTGTTTATTTTTGTCTGTCCTTCTGCCTGGGCAGAGTGCTGGTTAAAGTCCATTCCAAGCTACTGAAAGTATTGTCATTGAATGACAAATAAAAGGTCTGACCATTTGCAATTATTGGCTATTAACTTTTCTGATCTTTTAGCTAAAGTATGAGTTGATCCTTTTTTTCCTGCCGTGCTGCATCATAACTGCAATCTAATTGTCCACGTTTCCCTATTTAACCTCAAGTGAACATGGTACTTTCAGTTTGCAGTTTCTGTCTCTGTGAAGTAGTTGCTCAGCTGTCAAAAATGGTGTGTGTGCAGGCAAAGGAGTAGTTCAGTGACTCCTGATACCAGCCTCACTGGAGTGACTAGTAAGGGCAAAGCCCAGAAATGGGAATTTTATTCAAGTAAAAAAGTAGTACCAGTGTCTTGGCTTTTCTGTCTTCATTAGAGAGAAATAAAAAGGTGGAGTGATCTATTAAAATCGGAGCATCCTCTGAGGGCCCATAGTTTGAGGACACACTACCATCTGAAACAAATTCTACATTTTATGCAGCTTAGGCATGATGCCTTTGAGCTCTGATGCTGAAACTGTAATCTGAGTCCAACAGAGATGTTTTTTATTTGATACTGTGACCCTTTCCTTAAGAGAACTAGTCCTTGGAAATCAGTATATGAAACTTTTCTATCTGTTTCCAGTGGTAACCCTTGGAAGCAAAGGCACTGGATGTAAATCAGCCTTTAGATACAAAAGTATATTTGAAAGTGTGAAAACATTTGCAAAAGCATCTGCTTTAATGTGTTTAAGCACCCTGTTTATAGACACATAGGTCACCTTTTTGTGGCAAATTCCTGGCATGGTGATTTGACCAGCTGCAGAACCAACTAACTCATCTTTTTCAGGATTAGAGGCCGTGTCCCTGGCTCAGAGGATGTGCCCATTGCTGAAGCACCCGGAGAACTTGCACTGATGATGAACGGCAGCAGCATGGGGCTGAGGTAATTTCTCTCTTCACTTCTAAGTGCTTCACATGGTCGGTATATCTTCTTGACAGTGTGCTGTTGCCTGCCAAGTGTATTTGTTCATGTGTTTGTTTCAGATTAAGAGCTTTTTTCTGCAGGAAAGGTAAAATTCATTGACTGCTGTGTTTTATGAGTCAACTCAATAGTTATGATGACCAGTTATTACTCAAGGTTTAGGGTCTGACTTCCTGAAGAGGTCTCAGGTTTTGTATGTCACCTCTTAGCCCAGTGGGAAATGGGATGTTCTCAAAATCTTAGCTTTTTTTCTTTGTTCTAGGTGCTGCTTGTAATTTTTTTAATTAAAATCGGAACATCTCTTTAGCCTGGATTTGGACCTGCTGTAAATAATGTACTATTTCTTAACTCTCAGATCTTTTACAGTTGGTGACAGACACTTGTTTTTTAAATATTGCTGCGTTGCACCTCTGCTTTGGTGAGATCAGAGCAAACCACCACTGAAATAACTGGAAGTAGAGTGAAGCCAATATTTAGTTTATAATCTCCATCTTACTTGCTATTTAAAACTTCAATCAATACAGTATTGTACTTTCTTTCTGTCCTACCCTGTCACATTTCCTGTTAACACTGGAAGAAGATTCAGGCTTATTAGAAAAACAACAAATAAAAGCTGTGGATTTGGTAGGGGTTTTCCTCCTTTCCTCAGAAAGTAACAGCTTCTTGTTCTATACTGTAACTACAAGAATCCTTTTGACCAAAGAATTACCTGTTTCGTAATTACCTCTTTGGACAAGATGAGCTGTGGTTTGAATAGCCCTTTTTTTAAGTGACGAGAGAATACCTTAAAATAATAAACTTTCTTCTCTGTTATGAGAATACTGGAAGAACGGATAATTTATTTATGAACTAAGGGTCCAATACTTTCTTTTTTCTTTTTTTTTTTTAACTGTGTTACACTAATTTTATTTTATGAGATCTTCTTCACTGAAAAGGGATGAGGCTTTTTTCTCCAGAACAACAGGAGTTTGTAGTTTCCTTGGAATACTTCACTGCTTACCCAGGTGTTTGGTTGCTGTGAGTTACTGTCATATCCTCCTTGTAGTCTGATGCTTTTTTCTTTCACTTTTTAGAGTATTATCACTGTAACAAAAAATCTGGAGCGTCAGGACATGTTTAAGATGCAGTAGCATTAAGCTCCTTGGAGGAAAAAATGTAACCTAGAACATCTGTAGGGCTTCTGGCAACAGTTTACCAAAAATCTGCAAATATCTACATAGCCTAACAGGGAAAATTTGTGCTGTTAACAAAATGAGAGTTCCAGATTTCAAAAGGTTCCCTACCCTCTCTTCATTCCCCTGGTTTAATTTACTGTAATTTTTCAAAGTTAATGTCTCTTCGAGCAGTCTCAAGTTGCCTTGCCAGCTGGTTGCAAAGTTTGGCAGCAAAACACTTGGAAGTTTTTCTTCCTATATGCCATCCTCAGTTTCGCAAAGGTTACCAGATGAATGGTCCCTAAATAATTTACTCTAATGTAAGGCTTAAAGAGGCTGCAGAAGACAAGTCCATTTGTCTCTTTTATGCATTTGAATATGTAAGTGATGTTTTCTTCAGTATAGAATCTGCAAGTGTGTGGCTAGAGCTTAGAAAGAAGGAAGAGCTGGTAGGCATAAATCTTTTTTTTAACTGTCTCTCTTTTTTTTTTTTTTTTCATTTTCTTGGTGCTGTTATTTGTTTTTTAATTGACCTGTCAAACAGTTCTTGTTACGGCAAATGCTAGCAGAACGCTAATGGAAAATCAGCCCTCTCTGACTTCCAGTTCATACATGAGAGCTCCTCTAGCAAATCTCACAGCATGAAACTTGATTTCAGTCTTCAAATAAGCAAAAAAACTTAGCTTAAAAATATCCTGGTATTTTAAAGGAAATGGTGAAATTCCTTTAAAATACTAAACTTGATGAAGTGAGATATTGGAGTTTAGAAGTAAAATAAATAATATAATCAAGAACTGAAAAACATTGGGTTTTTTTTATAATTAACAACTCATTTTGAGTTAATTATCTACAATTACAAAAATCTAATTGCAATTTATCCTGTACTATCTGTGGGAAGAATTGTAGGCAAGGGAATGTGCACACTGCCAGGCATAAATGCTATAGGATGGGTACAAATAATAGACGAACCCTTAATGAAAAAAAAAAGCAAATAGGAGCGTGCAGCTGTGCCAGGCTATTGAAAGGTAATTGTAGCCAGAAATGAGGTATGTAGTTTAAAAGGCATCTTGTCATCTCCTGTAGGGATTAATTTTTTCCCTCATTGAAGAAAGGAAAAAAAGAGTTCACAAGCAAATACAGTAGAGTTTGATTTCTGATACAGGCTTTCCTTATAGTCTGTCAGTGAAAATGAAAACTTTTGTCTCAGGGGCTACTACAGACAAATTTTCAAATGGATGCCTGTTTTCTTTTCTCTTCTACTACTAAGGTCTTTTTGTTGTCTTAGTCAGGAGGCACTGTCCATCTCAGCCTATTAGGACATCTATTCTGGTATGAATTTGCAGTGTTGAATTTGTCACTTCCCTGATGGGTATGTTGAGAAGAAATGTGACTGTACCTTTGCCTGCTTGCAGCTGGGCCAGCATGTGGAACCTGAAGGTCTTCAGAAGCAAGATCTCCAGTTCTCTAAGGTGCAGCAGTCAGAGCAGGTTTTGTTAAGGACGGTTTTCAGTAGCTTGGAGTGCTCCTGTGTGAGCCCACATCCAATTTTTAGCTATGGAGATAGCAGCTTTTGCAATTAATGGCAAGTTGTCTGTATAATTTCTTTTCAAGTCTGCCCCAGTGTGCGAGATGTTTTAAAATATTCAAAATAAAAACATAACCTGATGCATTTGTTCAGCATAAAACAGCCTTTTACAAAGCGCTTTCCATCTCCCAGATGCAGATGCTTGGTACATGCTCAAGTACCCACTCCATGCTTATTCAGTAGGATCAATACACCCAGCACCTGCTTTTGTGTGTGCTCCTGACATCTGCATCTGGGAAAGGAATTCTAAAACTCTTCTCCTCTTTATTTAATCTTAACTTTGTATCTGAATGGCGTGGAAATAAGACCTGTTTAATGGCACCAACTAAAGAAGACACGGTTTTCTACTTTGCAAGCACTCCTCCCCAGAGCTCTGCTGTGTGCCTAAATCTTAGCATACAAGATACCCTGGTTTTCTGACTCTTGGGTTCCCTATACAGCTCTACCAGTATGGCTTTTTACTGCCTTCTCTCTAGCGCACATCTCTGCCTCAGATTTCACACGATTCTGCCACTGAGCCTCTATGCAGACCTGTGCAAAGTGTTATAAATAGGAATTGTTGGATACAGCAGCTACTGAATGTGTTTACAGCTATCTGCAGGCATTCTTTCAATGTGTGCTACCTGGTGAAAGGATTTCTTTCCTGGTGCATTAAAGATTTGCAGGTGGAATTTGCCACCTTTAATTTTGTTGAAGGCTCTTTATGTTTAAGTGCTTCATTCTGTATCACCCGTGTGTATTTTTTTTCCAGTTTGTATTTTTAGTTAGTTGAAAATATCAAAGACGGAATTCAGCAGTACTTCCCCTCTACTTGGATGCTCATTGCTATGGTGATAGTTCCAGGAGGGAATGCTGTCAGGGGTCTTTCAAAAGATTTTTATGTTTATGGTGTAACTATTTTTATTATCTAGTAAGAGAAGGTGACAATTATCTGTTACTCCTTGTTTAATGCTTTGTTATGAACTCTCTTTTTTCTGAGGCTTGTTAGACGTGCAGAAATCTTTCTGTGGTGATGTGCAAGCACACTTACATGCTTTTGTTCAAGTATTCAATGCAATTAAACAGACCTGCAGAGGAACACAGACTTGCAGCTCCCCCTACTGTCCCAGGCATATCCAGGTTTGTTCACACAATCCCTCCCTCTAATTAATTTAAAAGTAAAATGAAAATCACATGAAATCTCATGGCACTGCTGCCTCTGACCTGACTTGTGCTGGCCCCATTACTCCTGTTTTTGAGAACAGATTTTTAAAAACAACAGTAGCACCCATTTTGTTTCCTGTTTGCAGCTTTCTTGTCAGTTCCTCATTCTGGTGTGTGTCACCTCCTGTTACTCTTGTCCTGAACCTCTGGAGGAGGAACCATCATCAGAGCTGCATCTGGCTCGTTGGCCAAGACCTTCCAGGCTCCAGGTCATCTATGGGTTGTCCTTGGTCTCTTGAGGTGTGTCTGTATAGGACTTGGCCAACTTTTAGGAATGTACTGTATGCAGTTTGTTGGAATTTTTTTTCATCTATTTGCTGTTTTGGCAGACTGGCACATTAAATTGGGATGAAATCAACTGTGCTTGCAAATGGCCCATAAAATCTGTGTATCTGGAAGCTGCTTACCCACTTGTTAGTGCTCCTTTTAACACCCAAGTTACTTTCTTGTTCCAGATAATTTTACATTGAAGTTTGCATCATTTTTAGATTGGATATTTGTGGAGTGAACGCTTGTTTGGCCGGTAAAAAAAAGTACTTGCAGATCTGCCAATAGTGTGCATGCTGAATTAGGTGCAGATATGAGTTTTTCTTTCTCTCGTGGTGTTGTCTGGCTATATATAGGCACAGCATCCTTCCAACAGATGGCCGCCGGAGTCTGCTGTGACGTATGGGAGAGTACAGTCAGAGTCAGACACACATTTTTGCTTCATTTGTGCCACGTGCGGACTCCGAAGGTAGTACCTTTGCTTGCTCAGGGCGAAGGCTTCTGTTCTGATGTGGTTACTAAAAGCTTACTACTGCATGGGGGTGTGTGCGTGGCAATTTTTTACTTATATCTATGCATGCATTTAATTGTTTTTTTGTTAGGGTAGGCAGTGATCCTTATCAGACCAGGGAGAAGGGAGTTCATTTCTGCTGACCTGGTTCCTTCACTAATCTAATTTTCAGGTTTACTTTCAACTGCGACAGTGATTTCAAGCTGCCTGTCTAACATTTACCTGAATTATGCTGATTCTGTTCTCATGATCACGTCTGCTGCACACAGCAGTATTACATCATTTCCATTGCAGTCCAGAGTAACCTTGAGCAGGAAGCCTACTGACAGACCAGAGGTATAAGATCTAAGCAGGAGACACCATAGGTAGTTTCTGTAGGCAGATGCAGCCAACCTGTAGGTGAGATCTTCCAAAAGCACAGAAGCTCAGGTGTTAGAAACACTGCTAAGCATAGGAGGGCAGTCAGTGAAAACAGGCTTGTTAACGCTCAAGCGCTTTGGTGTTTTCACAAAACTTGCATTTCCTGCCAGTCTTCTGCATGGGTATAGTTCTGCAATAGCACACATCAAAACTGGAAATGCTCAGAGATTTTTATTTTTTGTCCTTTGGGTTGAAATATTTAAAATGCATGCATCTCCTGAAGGAGTTTGTTCCTTGCCAATGCTTGCAGACAGTGAGAGACATTTTTGCAAGTCATTTGCAGATGCCTCCTTTACAGGAAAATGTAGACACTGTTAGTTTACTGCCTGAATTGAATTTTGAAAACCTGAATTCTATTTTTATAAATTGGAGTGGATTACTTTTTCAGACATATCATTTTGTTACTTTTTATTTTTATATGTAGTCTTGGGTGAAGAGAAAATTATGTTTGATTTAGATATTCATATGTCCCAGAAATTTATGACTTGGAAAAGTTAGGAAAAATCTTATAAAACAAAATGTTCTGGAAGATAGTTTTAGATCAGGGAATTCTAAACCCACTCGCACAACTTTCATGCCATTTAAAAGCTTATATCAGAACTGATGGGGCAGGACTAAGAACAAAAGCTATTGGTATTGCAAAGTTAAGCGAGAAATCCTCTGTACCCTGCTGTTCTGGCCGTGATCACAGCTGCACTAAGCTAAAACCCACTCCCCCGCCCCTCTTGCGACCTTGGCTGCACTTCAGCACACAGAGAATTGAAGCAAAAGGCGAACTTCAGTAAATGTTAGGTTCTGCCACTTGCAGATGTGCAGACTACGTGTAAAGATAACGGAACACGTGCTCTCGCTTGCGCTCCAGCTCTCGCTGTCTCTGATGTGGACTTGGTGTATTTGCCACTGAATTATTCTGACATAAAACTTCCCAAACCGTACTGTGTATTGAGTTGAACTCTGTGCCTTGGCATGGGTGCTGAGGCTTTGCAGAACTACCCATTATATTTATAACAGTGCTAATTTTTGAGAGCCACACAGAGAAAATTTTAGATTCAGCCCAGCTGATTTGTTCTTCACACTGCTCCTGTGGTGAAGAGGATTGATTTTTGTGTTTCTTTTGATATTTGGCTTCATTTCCTCTGGTACTCAGTGCTTCAGGCCTTAATCCTTTAACCTTGAATGCGAGCATCAAGGCTTCAGGAGGGATCAGGCCTTTTGATGGAGAGAGAGCGTCTTTTGTTGTACCAAATGGTTGGGAGTGTTATAAGGCGAGACAGATCTCCAGACAGTATGTATTTCTCTATGGTGTTAGAAGACTATAAACAGAGGGTGGGTTTAGTGGGGATTATAAATAATCTGGAGGAAGGTGGGGTATTAGAAGCAGTGGAAAAGAGCTAATGACTTTAACATTTGACCAATAACCAGTCTATCATGACAGATGTGTACTGGGTTGCCAAATGCTATAGTCTGATTTGGGTAATGGTTCAAAGCTCAGTGTGTCATGGAAATGGCAGTGTGGTCCCTGATGGAGCAGGGGAAAAAAACCTTTTCAGCTTCTCAAAGGGCAGTATTTGTGGAAGCAGATGCTTGCTTGCCCTACCCAGCATAAAGAACAGTTCTGTGGGCAGCCGGGAGAGTTCGTACTGCTGGATTTTTATAGGATCATTAATTATATGTTATAAGGCAGCTAAGCATGGCATTCCTAACTCGATGAATTCCATTATGAATGGCCTTTTCATATTCCTCATCTCATTATATTAAATGCATGTGACCTGAAGTTTAGCTAAAGTTATTGTTCGGGTTAACTTTCATTTAGTGGTTGCCCTAGTTTTAGAAACAGTATGATCTTTAGATTTTATGGAGAGACAGGTTTTTTTATGCATGTTTTTGCAGCACTATTTTAGATAATTTCATTTGAAACTAGGTAGGAAACTCTGTGAGGTGTCAGGGAAGGGATTTAGTCACTCCTTGATTTGCCTGGAGATTTCTGTACCCACTGGATGACAACATCCTGTTACACGGATTTGGCTATCATCTCTCTGCCAATAACTCTTAAACCCTCTGCTCTGTTCCGTCTAGTCGTGCATATCTGACTGCCTCCCTGACATATAATCCCAGTTGTTTTGCCTTCAGATCATTCCTAATCTGGCCAAAACAGAACTCCTTACTTTTTCTTCCGAATCTCTCTTCACTTCTGATTTTGATAACGCCACATCCTCCCTGCCAATCAGACTCCTAACCTTGGGGTCACTCCTCTTCTCTGTATGCATCTGGGCTGCTGACAGCTATTGCAGCTTCCTTCTTCTTTGCAGCTAAAACATCTTTTCAGTGTGTCAACAGTTAACCCCCTGCTCTAGTCCTTCCTTCATCTTGCACCTTGACTGCTCTGAAGTCGTCTTTCACTGCTCAATAGTCATTCACTTCCTTCAAAATAAGTTTTCCAAGTGGGTATCTTGGCTGTTTGTTCAGATCTTGTCACCCTTACTTCTCTGAAACCTCTCTGACCAGTTGTCCACAGTATCAGTCTGTTAAAAGTCATAAAGGTGTTTCTTATTTTATTTTCTCTGCCACCATCTCTTCTTTAGTTCTTCAGTCATGTGTCAAAGTTTTGTTGGATGCTGGATGAACTTTCAGCCATGCACTCTTACCACATTCCCTAATTCTATCTTTTGGAACCGCTGAGTCATGTCATGGCTACTTCTGCCTCCATCTGTCTGTTCTGACAATGTCTTTCGTGTTTTACATTTTAACTCTTTGAGCCTTTTTCTTCCCCCCTGAACTTTTTCAGAGTTTGAGTGCTTTTTTCCCTCCCTTACCTCAGTCCTAATTTGGTGAGTTTCAGACTAATATATCTCTTTGCATTGACCACAAGGATGGTCTTTGCCTGGTAAATCCACCCAAAATCTAAATCGTATTGAAAAGATATCACTGGTGACCAAGAGATAAAAGTATTACAATTCAACTGCAGTGACAGAAAATCAGGTCTTCTTTGTAGAAGAGTTTTCATATGCCTTCTAGCACACACAAGAGTTTGGAATAAAACAATGTCCAAATGTCCTCAGTCTTCTGTCAATAGTGCCAGGCTTCACCTTAGTGTAACTACATGCCCTTCAGTTTGATCAATGCATAGTTAATCCTTTTTTTCTTTTTAACTCTGTGTTCCCTTAATCTCTATTTACCTCTTGCATCCTTTTTGAGTAAATCATGTTTCTGAGAGATGGGCTAAATTTATATATCAGCTGTGGACTCAGCAGTGCCGCGATGGTTTGACAACACAAATAATGCAAACCTCTGGACCCACGTCAGTGTCAGAGTGGCACTTGGTGGCATCTGCTTTGGACAAACTTATAACAAACTTATGCAAAGGTAGACTTCCAAGTCCAAAAATCAGTAATGGTAGCTCTAAGAATCACTTATATCTGGACCAAAAGGGTTTCCAGAGGCTGGGAACTGGCAACCCAGAGCCCACAGTTTTCACTGCACACAGCCTCGTGCCAGGATGTCTTCCCTTTGTTCTTTCTCTTGATACTGGACATCAGAGCATGCCAATACATATCTCAGTGATATGTGCCTCTTAGTGAGGCAATACTTTCTGTCTAGTTTCAATTCTATTATATCTGAATATATTCTGAATTTGAGTGCAAAAACATGTTCCATCTGCTCTGTAAACATCCCAGTTGAGTCAATATTTGGTGATGCTGTCAAATTCACATAAAATACATGCATTGAAAGGAAATCTTTAGTGTGTTGAGCTTTTTTTGTGGGGCTCAGTCCATGGCTTTTGTAGTTGTATGCCACCATTTAGGCATCCAAGTCTGTATTGGACTAGCAATAAATACCTGATTTTTCAATCACTAGCCATCAAACATGCTCTGTGAAATATGTACCTTCAGTGGATTTAAGGCAACTGAACTGGCCAGAATTGATATCTTAAATCTTTACCAAGAGCTACCCTGTCAAATCTGCATCTGTTGGGCATGGTAATCCACTAATCTGAGTAAAGTCCAAAGTCTAACTTCTCTATTTATTTCTCTTCAGGCTATAGGATTTTTTTTTTTAAGCAGATCAATAAACAATCTCAGTGTTTTCATTTTACTAAGCAATATAATATAGATGAGTACTAGTGTAGTGGTAAATCATTAATATACTCTTTAATCATAGAGTGACCATGTCCCACAGATGTGATTTAATCATGGAAAAAAGTCTGAAGTGTGAAAGTGCATCAGGAGGGGTGTTACCAAGAGATCTATAATAGTGTATGACACCATTTTAAAAGATGGTGTAGTTTGAGAGTATTTAGGATCTCATGTACATTTGTAGTTACAGACCTGGCAAAATTCTGACATGACTGTTTTTATTACTATAAAAGAAAAATCAAAACCCATGTCAGGTTTGTCTTTGGCTGAGGACCCTGTGTGATTAATGACTTTTTGGAATAAGAAAAGCATTGCAGCCTCCAGGTTCACTAGCCCAAGATTTGTAAGATTTTGACACTAACAGACCTATAACCCTATAAACCTAAAAACCTGTAGTAACCTGTGCTTAGCATGCTTGATTCAATCATCATGGGATACAGATAAAGGTGATTAGAATAAGAAGACAGAAATTTCATAGTAGAAGATGGGTCCTGTAAGGGTGCTGTTTCAGTGGTAATGGTTCCTGTTTAAAGAAACCAGATTCAAGGACAGCAGCCTCAGAAGAACAGACAACACAAAAACTCTATTTATGTGTATTATGCACTTTGATGCATTTATGGAACACTTTCCCTGCAACATTGAAGGCCCAGAAGGTCACCTCAGGATCCTTAGGGGTATGTGTGTTTGCCCACGTTAGTGGTTATTAATTTTCAGTGCTATTAGTGAAAAAAGTTTGAAACTTTACATTTCTTCATTTGCTCACTTAGAAGCCAGGAGTGATAATTTATCCTTGCTGGTATCCTGAGTATTGAAAGTTAGCATCTATCAAGTGTAACTCTGTCCATGAACAGAAGCAACTGTCTTTAACTGTTCTGATCCTCCAAAACTGCAAATTTTCTGTGCATATCTATTCTCTTCATAATACCTGCATGCAGGAGTGTAATCTTAAGTATCTGTTGCTCTAATTAGGAATTTCTTCAAAGTATCTTATTAGTAGGGCATATTGGAAACCTTGTGAGTATCTACTTTTCAATTCTTATTGTGTCCCTCCTGTGCTGTATTGTCACTTATCCTTAGCAAATGATTGCTCCATGATGTGTCCATGATCAGAAAAAGGGCTTTTGCAATTGCTACTCATTTACTGTAAGCTCCTGTTATCAACACCTATCAGCCTGTCTGGAAACTTCTGCAGAGGAGAGAATGCTTCTGTACTGACAGTGTGAGCAAAGGAAAACATGGAGTGGTTAACACCTGCACATCAGACCAATCTTGGCCACAACCTGTTTTGCAGTGCAGCCCATCTCCTGTGAAGCCTTTTGTTCTGGATGAGTCAAGTGGAGAAGAGATTGTTCTTCTTCTGTGCTTCTATCACAACCAAATTGCAGTCCAATCTGGTGCATGATGGGTATCTTGAGAATGGGGCTGGCTCTCAGCCAAACTCTAGTGATGCTGGATAAGGCACTAAGGCATTCACTTTGCTGAAGAGCATGCGATTCTTCTTCTGAAGGAGAGACTGATGTGGCTTGATGTACTGAAGAAGTTTGGATTTAGTTCAAAAACTTTGTCCTAAACAGGCTTTTGCATCATTCCTTGTGGTCCTTTCACTGGTGACAGCCAGGAAAGCTTTTCAGATATACAGGCACTGTTTGGAAGGATTGTTTTTATACCTATGACTTGACATTTACATGACTTCCTTTTGTGAAGGCTGACAGCAGTGCTTGCTGGAACGACAGCTGCTCTACTCTGCTCTGTAAGAAAGGCCAAACACACAATCACAGCATTTTGCCCTGCTAAGGCTTGGCCAGTCTGTTTCCTGTGGCCATTTCTCTGTGACTGTCGGAAAACCTTTCTGCTGGAATTTTCTTTGAATTCAGAAGAGAGAAAAGCAATCACAGCTCATTTCACTGTTTATTAGGACAACTCATACATGTGGGAAACGTGCTGGTAGGGAGTTGAAATGTAGTGAACTTAAAGCTGAAGGAAGAACAGGGCTTCAAAGGGAAGGCATGAATATAATTCTAGGTTAAATTTAGCTTAGTACTTGCTGCAAATGGACCTCTAACTGTGTATATTAAGTGAAGCCTTGACTTCATTGAAGATAAAGACAGTATTCTGATTGATTCAATGGGGCCAGGGTTTCACCTATGGCTGGTATGATCTAATAGGTCATTGCTAATTAAGAGCATATGTGGCCTCAATTCTTTCTGGCGGAATTAAGTATCTGAGCACTAGTCACTGAGGGAATGGGAAGGGAACTGTTCTCTGAAAGAGTGGTCTGGAGAAGCCATGCTATGGATTGCTGTACCCTGGTACAGCTTGAGTGAAATATGGAAGAGTTTTTATCATAGTTAGCACTATAACTCCTCCAAGATGAGAGAAAAATAAACCAAATGCAGTAAGTCCAAGAGAGCCTGTTCAACAGGGAAAAAACCCCAAAACAACAGAGAAACCTGACACAGCCATGGGCATTACTGGATTTGAGGGCATTGAGCCTGAAGGGTGCTGTAAGAGATGAAATCTGCATCACTCCCCAGCAATATTTTGTCTGCATAATAAGATGTAGATTGTAGGCAATCACTGTCTATTTTCTGTGATGAAAAATCCTTTTATTACAAGCAGATTTGATAATATTTATATTTCAGTTCCAGTACTCTCTTTTGCTGTTGTAGTGTTTCCCTACCTGTCCCTGCCCTCTTGCCTAAAAAATATGTAAGAAAGGAGATGGATGTGGTCCTGAAGACAGTTGGTGTTCTTTAGCCTGGAGCAGAGAAGGCCCCAGGGAGACCTGATTGCGGCTTTTTATGCTTAAAGGGGTCTTTTAAGAAAGATGGGGACAGACTTTTTAACAGGGCCTATAGCTTCTCAACTAAAAGGACATATTTAAATTAGATAAGATGAAGCAATTTTTCACCATGAGAGTGGTGAATCACTGGTACAGGTTGCTTAGAGAGGTGGTGGATACCCCAACTGTGGAAACATTGAAGGTCTCTTTGAATGGGTTCTGAGCAACCTGCTGTAGTTAAAGATGTCCCTGCTCATTGCAGGGGAGTTGGACCAGGTGACTTTTAAAAGGTCCCTTCTAACCAAAACTGTTCTATGATTCTGTGATCTCAAAGCTTTAAATGAATATACTCTCTAGAAAGGAAAGCAGCTGTTTCTTATTAACATGCACTGGATCCCAGCAGTGCCATTAACATGCTGATGCATCTAACATAAGCCTCAAAATGCCAGGTTTCATAATTGGCCCATGAAATCTCACTCTAGGCTTGAATATGGTCTTCCAGGTCCGTATTAGAAAAGGATTTTTTCCTGCTTCTTAAAGGGAGGAAAAAAGTGTTAATCTTAGATTTTTTTTTTTCTCTACCACTCTATGTTTCAATTAGATAGGCTTTAGATTTTTAAGAATGTGTTTTTAAGGTTGTTGATCATCTGATGAGAGCAGATTGGTTTTGTGGTGAGGAACAGAAGGGTGATGACATTCAGAGATGAGAGATTGTCCTGAAGGTCACACTGTGCTTCTCCTCCTCACCTGCATCCCTCTTACTTCCCTTCCAGCTCTGCGGAGCCATCCTGTGAATTTGTACCCCCTACATGAAGCAGTAGCTAGTAGACCAATCTCCCTCCTCTTTCCCATGTGCTGCTCTGCTGGCTCAACCACTCTGACATGTTTCTCCTCAGCTCCACTTGAGAGGACTAAAAGAGTTGTGGTTGCTCAGTAGACCACTACCATTTGTTTTCTGATGCACTCCTCCAGAGGCTAGGGTGCTGCTTTTCTCCCTGCAGATATTTTTCTGTTCGCCATACAGACAGCCAGCTTCCCAAACAGCCCCACTTTGGAGCAGGTGGTTTTCAAAAGTGTGGTTTGATAACTTGATGTAAACTGATCTAAATTTGGACCCCTGCAGAAAAGATGATCTTGTGATACATTGACGCCTTATCCTTTGTCCCAGTGCTTGTAATGCTGCTGCTTTGTACCGAGCTGACTCTGGAAGCTGATCTGGCTGAAAACACTCCCAGCCAAAGTGGCAGGGGAGGAAGCAATTTTCAGCCTGTTTGTCAAACTGCATCTGAAATGGCAATTCAGGTTCCAGCTACAAAAACGTATTGCTTGGGTTGTCTACTTATCACCAGTTTTGCATCATTAAGTGTTATGCATTCTTGGCCTGATATAATTGCAGCAGATTGCACACATGAACTGTTAATTATTTTATTTTTAAAACAGAAATTACAGAACAGGAAAATAACATTCCAACATGTTTGCTTTTGGAGCTAACCTACCACGGCAATCTGTTAGTTTGATAATGGTTAAACTCACAAGCCCTTGCCTCAGCAGAGTGCAGTAGGGTACCATTAAGGCAGCCATCTGTTGAACATACAGTACTAGAGGCATGAATTGCCTCACGTTCTGGGTTTCTGAGTAGGTGTAATGTAGTCTCGTTTCTCTGAATGCCACTGATCTGCACTGAAAAACTCGTGGAAAGATGAGAGTTCAGTGAAAGGTGAGCACCCAAAACTGGGATCGAAGACTGGGAACCCGTCAGAGGAGCGCCGGGTGTGGAGCATGGAAGAGACGGAAGCTCGTGGGCGTGCACATGCTGATAGTAAATGGGACTCTGGCAAGAGCCTGAGCTGCTGGGGTTGCTTAGCAATTCAATAGATCTGCAAAACTCCATTTGCAGACCAAGGCTGCCATTATGTTGGATTGATTCATCAGGATCAGCAGCTAAAACAAGTTATATTCTATCAGAGTTTTCTTGCATTAGTTTAAAAATGAATTTAGTTGTCTCTAAGTGGACATTTATTTTAGTATCTTGAAGAACTGACTTTCCTCTATTAAAGCAGAATAATGTATCTATATGGTGCCCTAACTTGAACAGTACATAAAGATTAGTAAATAAGACCCCATTAAAAATACTTATAATGTAAGTAACATGGGTCCCAATAGCCTTTCTAATGTCCATTAATGCTTATTCTGAGGATCAGAGCTCATTTTACTGAGCCATTTAGTCAAACCGTGTGATTATTTAGAAAGTTAATTCATGCATACTAAAATCTAGCTTAAGTAATGCAGAGGGTAGGAGGTAAAACTCTATGGAGACGATAGTCCTTTTTGTTATTTAATGATCAGCCATAATTAACTTGCAAATTTGAAATAATTAGAACAAATTAAAGGTATTTAACTTTGCCTCCCTAAAGAAAAATTCAAATTGCACCAAATGCAGCTTTAAATTATTCAAGTCTCAGAGGTCTGTGCTGGGTTTTTTTACAATGCCTTTTCTATGATGAGAATACCAATCTGCTTTTTGTCAGAAAGCATCCTATCAAGTAATTGTTCTTTGTGTCTAATAAATGACAGCTATTCTTCTTTGTAAAAGTATTTCAGTCTCTGAAGACTACATCAGCATTTCCATGGCATTTTAATTCAATAAAACAAAAGGTTAATGTTTTTCTACTTTTTAAGGAATGCAAATACTAGCAGTATTCAATGGGTCCTGAATGACATTTAAAATTTGCCATTCACGCTCAGCAGGGATATCGCGATATGAGGTTCAGGCAAAGAGGAAAGAACGTTCAAGGTGTGTTTCCCTTTGTTGGTGATGTACTTCAACATTCATAATGAGGCAGCAGTGCTGAGACTTGCTTCTCTTCTGGTGACACTACAACTCCTGCCTTGGTGTGTAGGTTAGGTAGGTTAATAAGGTCTTTACTTAAGACAGTCTTCTCTGTTGTGTAGTTTCAGGGAATAGCATGAAAATTCATTGGGTATTGTGGTGCCCTGCAGGAAGTCCTTCCAACCACGGTGCTTTTAAGTGATACAAAGGATTGTTGGATTGGAAAATAGACAAGATCCTCTTTTGTCTCTAAATCTCTCTAGATATAAATAACTGATTCCTTTGGACCATATGTTAAGTTTCCATTTCCAGGTTGCAGTAGTCACATCATTCATTTTACTAATTATTCCACAGGTGAATGAGTAAATATGTTCTGAAACAGATTTTTTTCCCTTATGTTTTCTTTGTTTAATTGTGGCACGTAGTTAATTATTGCACTATCCCTTTCCCTTCTTGGTCTGCACACCCTTCAGATTAAGTGTCATTTTAAGATTTGACACTCTATCCTTACTTGAGCAAAACTTCAGCATGAGCTATCTTGTATTAAATACTAAACAATGAGGCTCTAACTAGTTGCTTATTGAGCCTATAAATGCAAATACATTTGCTTATGGTATTTACCATAAATTAGCTTCTCTGACTTCTTCACGGTGTCTGTTTCTGTTTGAATTGCCTCTGTCATTGCATTATTTAAAGCAGAACTCAGTATTCTAGAGGTAACTGCACCATGTAAAAGGTGTATGCGGTATCATCTCCCTTATCTGCAAGCCAAAGGTCACTGTCTTCACAGGAGGACTGTAGGTTGTAATTAAATGTGCTTTAAAAACTCAGAAAGCATCCAAATAATGACAACCCCACTGTTTTTAAGTGCTGTTAATCATCCAAGTCCAGGCAAATGGAATTTCAGGTCCTGTATTATCAGAGAAATCTGGTCAAGTATTAGACCTGTAAGCCTCTTTAAGCAGCTACCAGGATCTAAAACCACATCTTGCTTTACTTGGGGTTGCAGGTATTAGTAGGTTAATAATTTCGTATAATTCAAATAAGATACTAATTTAGTTCACCATAAATTTTAAAAACACTTTGCAGTATTATTAGTGGTCACATGGTTTGAAGCCCTAAAGTAAACGGAGGTTATTCAGAGAAGTTATATCCAACACTTCAGCCAGTTATTATAGGTCATAAGCTATTATATACTGTTCTGCATTAATAATACAGGAGTAATACTAATTGTCCAACAGGCTCAGTGGGCCCTATTAAATAATGTCTTATACAGCACATTGATTTGAAACTTTTAATTTAGCTATCATTTTCTGACTTTCCCTCAGATCTACAATAACTTCAGTCCTGTAAGCTTTTAGGTAAAAGATTCATGTGATTCAGCTCCACAAAGCTGTATCCCAAACTCAGCGACAGTCTTTCGGTTGCCAATGCAAAAGACACTTTTTTATGGGTTTAATTTCTTTTTATAATGGGGCTTTTTATGATGGGGACTGATGATATGTACGTGTTGGGAATCCTCATTTAAACCAGTAGTTTAAACCAGAGAACAGAATTTGAAAGTAGTGGGTTGTCTTTACTGAGAGAAAGATGGGTCTCCATAACCTCTTGTCTGCCCAGAATGTCTTGAGATTGCTGTGTCTGCAGAGACTGAAGTCATGCTTCCTCCTTGTCACCAGATTTGCCTCCTGGCTCTATCCATGCAGTGTTTAGTCTTATGCTGAAGTTCATATAGAACCATAATGGTTCTGGTTAACTTTCTCTTTTCTTACTTCGCTCAAAATTCTGCACTTGCTGCACCAGATGCTCTCCCACCAGTTTGCTTGCATATTCTCTATCCTCCTTAAAAATGCCTCTGTTCATTCATCTCACCTCTTTGTCTCCCCTCCTCTCATCTGTTTTCTTCTTGAATCAACTTGTCACCATACCTGGAGGCTTTTAAAAAATATGTAGATGTGGCATTTAGGGACATGGTTTAGTGGTGGCCTTCGCTTTATAGTGGAACTCGATGATCTCAAAGGTCTTTTCCAGCACAAATGATTCTGTGATTCTATGATCTTCTTTCCTTTTGCAAACTACACTTTCATATTTCTCTTCACATAGTCTTCTCTGTTTCCCCTTGATTCTAACTGAGTGAGCGTTTTTTAAACTACTCTTTTTTACATTTGAGGTCCGTTGTGCTGGAGAAAGTACTTTGCATGTCTTCATCCCACTTGTTCTGTCCTAACCACTTGAGAAATCCGGGACCTAACGTTTTAGGGAATGTGCCCAATGCTACAAAACTCCGAATACAATTGTCAGAGTGCTGCTGCTAACCAAAAACTTCTGATAAAGTGGGTTGGTTACTCTTCAAGCCTTAGGCATCCTGCTTTCAGAAATGATAAATGGATTCAGCAAGAGCTCAACCAGCAGCATGGTGTTTATGCTTCTGGAGAGGGAAAGTAGGGTAGAGGGCTGGGTGCACCGTTAGTGGGCTGAATGCATCATGCAATAGCTTGATCTTTCTTTCCTCCCAGTGTCCCGATGTCGAAACGTGAAGATTATTTACCGAGGACACCTTCAGTGAGCAAGAACTCCAGAACACGAGGGAGCAGTCGTGGGAGCAGTTTGGGAAAGAAAATAGTTGGGTTTGGTGCAAATGTGGAAGATGGGAAAACCCTTCTGATGCAGACCAAGAGGGAAGGCACCAAGTCCAGGAAAGGTAAGGAGAAGCAATACTGCGTTGCAGGGCCATGAGTGTGCTGGTGGCATTTAGAAGTTATGCATATGTGTGTTCAAGAGTATTATCAGTAAAATGCACAATAAAAGGGAGAGGATTGCAGGTTGTTTAAAACAACCTAAGGAAAGGTAACTACATTTAAAGCAATAAAAACCATTTTCAATAACAAGTGGTGGTCTTGGCTGCTGTTCCTGATGAAAAGATAAAAATAGCCCTTTAGTCTCAAAAAGCTGCTTCAACAATTTATTATTTTATTTCCCAAAAGTGCAGTGGGGTTTGCTCTTTAAATGTAATCCTCTTTGCGTTCTTTTCCTGATCAAGTGATGACTTCTCCATCACAGCCTGCTATTTTGCCACACAAGGGATATCTGTATTGCTAGAACCTATCCTGCCCTTAGCTTAGTACCTCCACTTAAGGAGCAGAGGAGCAAAGTCTTTCTTAGGAAGAGAAAAGGTTGGGAACAAAAGCTGCTTGGATGTTTCACTGCTGAGCCTCAAACATAATCCTTGGTTCACTTATGAACCAGCTTTTTTTTTTTATTTTAACTTGTCAGCCAGTTTGCTGTATATGTCAGCATAAAAATAAAGAAAATGGCAAAATGAGAAGAAATGTGGTGCAGTTCTCAAAGGAACAAATAACTTATGTTATTGGTTAAGACTGTACCAACATTAGAAAGCAGTCCCTGTGAAGAAACTTTCAAAAGGGTATCATCAGCCAGGACCCAAACAGTGGCCGAGGTTAATCTCTTCCAAGACACAGCTACAAAAGTTGGAAGCCTGTAAAGGGCTTGTGTCCAAAAAAATCAATTTCTAATTTGAAACAAAATCATTTTTGACTAACAGGGGTTCAGGACCCATTACTTTTGCTGTATAGTCTGCTGACATTTCACACTTTCTGTTGTGCACAATGAATCCTAATAGTCATTTTATAACATTGCTACACCAATCAATTTAAGCAAGAGAAAGCCGTTACAATTCTGCAAAGTTTCAGGGGCAATTTTCACTGATGGTTTTCTTTTATGTTTTTTTTTTCTGCTATCTTTTTTTTTTCCTTCTCTTTTCCTCTTCCTTCTGCCCCCTCCTTCTCAGTATTGCAGTGATGAAATTGAGATTTTTCACAGCTGGATGATGGGTTTTGTTCCTTGGATGGGGATAGTCCCAAAAACGTAATTTATTTGCCACAGATTCAAGGGGGGAAAAAAAAAATCAACCTGGCCTCTTCTTCATTCATTCATTTCATTTTGTAGTACTTACGAGAAGTTACAAGCTACATCTGGCTATTGCACATAGCAACTGAGCTGCATCTATGCTGATTTAGTGATTGTAGCGGTCAGCATGATCTCTGAGGATGGTGGGTATCTTTTGCATACACTTACTGGGTTTGCTAGCTTTGAAGATGTAGAGCTGTGTGGCAAAATTTGACTTATAAATATTGGCACTTGCTGTGATACGAGATAAAGTTCAGAGGAATGCTTTCAAGCTGTGGAACAACCTCAGGTCTATTACTGATTTGAATGGTTGTTTATCACAAGGCAAATTACCTGGCACTAATCACTGAAGTTGAAATCTTCTGTATTTTAGTACCTTTTTAACTGGCTTCCTTCTGTTATATGATTTGGACTCCTTTAGCAAGCATACACACACAGTTGTAAAGTGTTTTTTTCCATCTTTGAGGATCATCATGACCAAGTGTCAAGTTTTTTAATTCTAGGTAGACTGGACTCTGTCCTTGCTTTTGCTGGATATTCCTGTCTGCTGCTGACCTGGGATTTCTGCTTCAATGCACTGTGGGAAAGGGGAATGAAGTAAACAAGGTGACATCTTGAGGCATGAAAGTTAGTGTTATTTAGTCGCACACCTTAAGGTGGCCTTTTAGTCAGAACACAGCAGTGCTGGATACTGTATACAGAAACAGGTTCAATTGAAAAATTCGTGATAGTTGTTAGATGTTGACCTGTTGACCTATTTTTCTCATGCCTTGATCGGTCTGGTCTGTTTGAATTACATGTTCTTTGAGATGATGACTCTCTCCAAGAACACCTTAGAGCAGTGCCAGTGCTGATGTGGGACTTTGGGCTCACTATATTATCTTGCTATACCACTGGAAATGGTGACTGTATCAAGGGAATGGTGCAACTCATGGTAATGTCTCTCCAGAGCAACATAGGCACTTGCATCAGGTGTAAGATTATTAATTGTGAAACTGTTCCCATCCTGGAATGGTGGAAGGCTTTTCTGCCCACAAGACTGCTCACTTACTGTGAGTATACTGAGTTTGGAAAGGGTGATTTCCTAACAAACCCACTTTTCCTTTCTCCCTGAAGATGTTTAGTAATGGGGAGAGGAGTATTGTTAACCTGACCCCATCACGTCATGGAGTGGAAAGGGTCACTTCTGGTCTTTTTCAGGGTAGAAACTTACTGGATCAACTTAAGCAATCAGTTTTTATTCCCTCACTGTTGCTTTTTGTCTCCTATTTCAGTTTGGTCCTTAATTTTTATTCCCGTGCTTTAGCAGGTGTTTGTGTCTTGCAGTCAAACTTTTTTAGTTTTACCAGCAAAACTTTAAGCAGTCGAAGCAATCCTGAAGTCTTAGATCCTTTAAGCAGTAAATTGTTTTTATTGGTGTCACCACTAGCTATGTCAAAGTGTACTAAAATCTAACAGCTTGTCTGGTTAAAAAACACTGGAGTACAGAAATGTGTGCTTCCCTTCCTTTCTGCTTTGGAAAATTTTTCTTTGGGACTGAGAAATTTAAACTAGATTCTACCCATTACACTCTGCAATATTTGGCACCTTTCTATGTTTCTGTTTAAAGTATTCCTCTTTACCCCTTTCCTGAAATACCTCTGAATTTAAACAAAAGAAAGAACTATTTTTCCCTTTGTGTCTGTGTTGGGCATAATGTATGCTTGGTGTTGTATAGCATGCACAACTTTCCATTCCATATGTAAAAGAAAGAGCCAGAGAAGGAAAATTATTTTAGCTCATTTTAGCCCTGTACTTTTCCAGGGGCTGATTTTTTTCTGTATAATGTTTATTTTTCAGTAGTTTTTCTAATGTAGCTTCTTAGGGATTCAGGATCTGGCACTTCTTCCCTTGAGGGAAGACTCTTCCCTACAATCGAATAGAGCAATTAGTTAATATTAGCGAAGTGCTTTGAAGATGTGAAGTACTATATAAATGTTAAGTCTTATGAATATTACTATTATTCAAGTCATAAAGATTTCTTTTATGATTATCAACCTAGATTTCCCTTTGCTTACTTTCATCCCATTGCTGCTTGAACCAACCTCAGCTGTATTTCTTCATTCTTAGTGTTTACACTTCCAAAATATAGACTGCTATATTTCCCCAGTTTAGTGATGTTTTAGTTGTCTGTTTCTCAAGCAGAAATATACAACTATTTGAGTTGTCTCAAATGATTCTTTAATCTGCTTTAAATCAGTCTTGTACCAAGTTAACCAAATTGAAAATAGTATTCTTAACATTACCATTTAGAAGACATCTATAATTGCTTTGGGGGTAGCTTACCTTGCAAGCTTATATCTAGTTTATTTTTTACTATTATTTGCTGCTCCAGGTTCTTTCCACTGGTGTTAGATTATCACACCATGTAAGAGCTTTTTCTTTTTTCCAAGGGTAAATGTGTCTATTCTTTTTCCCTGGTTCTTGCTCCTTTAGATCATCTGCAATGTCTCCAGTCTCATACCGTCTTCCAACACCTGCAAATCTAATTAATTTGCTGTCATTTGTATCACCCCAGTTCTCTATGACTTTTCATAAATAATTACCAGTCACTTCATAAATTCATTAACTAATTCCCTTTAGCCCTGAAATATATATCCTTCAGACTAAAGACTTTGTATCTTTTTTTTTCCCCTGATAGTTTTTTTCATCAGCTTTATATAGGCAGGTATTATACATCAACAGGGTCTTCATTATCTTCTACTTGCCAATTTTCTTTTCCTTTATTTTTTCTCGTAGTATATTTTAAAATTATTAGTAGCTTGGACATTTTTGGGATCATTATTGATTTAATCATCTTTGTATATTCACTTGGTTTTTGGCATTTCTTTTCCCTCAATCGACTTGCATGCTTTTATCAAGATGTATTTTTAAACTTTTTTTGTTTAGATATGCACTTATTTGGGATTTCTTGCTACCCTTGTTTTTTCTCTGTGCAGCTTAACAACCTCAGTATATTCCTGCTTAGTTTCTTTTCTTGTTTTCTGTTTCTAGCCCTGGTAATATTTTCAAACTTGGGTCTTTGAACAGTCCCCCTGAGTCTGTGTTGGCCACTTCTGAGTCGGTATATTTTCTTTTTTGCAGAAATACATCTAGTTTGCTATGAATGTAGTATGTTGACAGTGTGCTAGCCTTTTCTTATATTAGGAATTGAATATATTCTCCCGTGTTCACCAGGTTTTTATTACTTTAGTATTAGTTTCTTAAAATCCAGCTGCCTCATTCTGCTGTCATGTGAAATGATTTCTAAATATCTCTTATTCAATCATAAAACCAAAAGTCTAAGCAAGAGCCTTCCAGTCTTTACATGCATACCCACTCTTCTCATCATGGATTGGCACACTATCAAGTTACCAGGGACACACAATCAGCATATATCCCCATGATATTTCCAGGAGTTCCTTCACTGATAATTAACTCTTTGTTAGGCGAGATTTTTTTCACTGCATGGTACTGAAGCACAATTCATTATAGCAGAGTGATAAGAACCCATTTTTTTATTAGCCTCCCTAAAATGCACCTTAAAACATAGGGGTTTACTAAATTTTATATATTTGTATAAATCTTAAATCAGTGCAGTATTTTAAATAAACTTAATCCCTTGGACATCTGTAAATTTTGCGCTGACGCTGGAATTACAGCCTTGTTGCTTTATGTTTCAGCATGGATGATAGATAATGTTGCTGTTCGCAGAGCTGAGAAATATTTAGTCATGACAGAATTACATAAAGAGCTAAACACTGGTTTGACTTTAATTTTTGCTGATACTTGCGGTTTTTCCTATGCTAACTGTTTAGTTAAATGATGTTGGTTGCACAGAACTAATTAGGCTAGATAAAAAAGCCCAAACCCACAGGCTTTTGTGTAGTAGATCATATTACTCCTAATTTTCATATTGCCTTTACCTCTATGCTATTTGTGTAAGTAAATCCTATCTATTTGGAGAGTAGAAGAAAGAATGGAGTATCAGTTCTATTTTATTGAAAGCAAAATACTGTTATATTTACACTTGGAGAAATAACATCTTATAGCACGTCTTGGGAGCTGCATCTGTGAAACAAGCCGAATCCTGTGGATGACTGTAAGAAATGATAACGGTGCAAGTCTGTCAAACTTTGGGCAGTAAGATGGAGGCTTTAGTGTGTTTTATTGTACAGATTTGATCCTATCTGGTCCTGAAATGGATGCTGTGCACAGTAGTGTCCACTGATGAGTTCTCTGATTGCCATTTCTCTGTATATGTCTGGCACTCCGAAAGGTTTCAGCTTTAAAACCCAGTGTTCTGTAATAATGCAGAATCGTGAGACATCTGTCCCAAAATTAATAGCCTCTGATGTCTGGCTTGTCTTCACTTCATTCCACAGGGACAACTTCAGGACCTAGGAAGGATGCAGGCACATCTCCTGGGTTGATGGGCAGCAGCAAAGCGCTTGCAACCACAGGCATATCACCGATCCAGCATGACACTTCACGGTAAGCTGTAGGGTAATCTCTGGTTTAAGATTCTGCAAACACAACCATCAAATTCTCCTAGATGCAGGGAAGTGGCTGAATTTCTATGATGTTTCATGTTCGCGCTAGCTGGATGATATAAACTAAAACCTGCCATATCCTTTTGACATTTATAGTAAGCCTTAAGTTGCTTTTTAGAATAAGAAAAGCAGGAATATGCCAAGTTCTAACATTTTAATTTTACTTAGATTTTGAACAGAAAGTATTTTATGTTGCAAGTCCTGACACATTAAATGCCTTTGTAAATAATTTGTATGGACACTGTTAACCCTGTTAGGTTTTACATCCACGTGAAGATTTTAATCCCTCTGTATGTGCCTGCCTCTTCCCCCAACCCCATATTTTATCAAATGGCATTTCTTTTAAAACGTTTTGTATGAGAGTTATTTTATGTTTAATGACAAGCAACAAAATCACATTAAGTCAGCAATTCCTGATTATACTATATATCTGCACTAAATGCACTGGAAAAGCAGCATTATAGCTTCTGCTCCAATGAAAAAACTGAAAGCAGCATTGTTGTTACGGTTACGAGTCTGAAAACAACTTGCCTTCTTTAGGCAGGATTACATCTCTAGTGGTAAATGCCTAGAACAGCACACAATCCCTGCTTTTCTTTGTCATATCCCATGTTTTCTCATAATAAAATCTTTAGTTAAGCAACAAAATAAATGCAGGTTGAAATATGAATTTGCAGTATTTCACACCACTACTAGTTAGGTAACTGTGAGGTGGCATAACAAGAATGTGCAGCCATTCTTAAGAAGAGTTAAATGTTTCTTGGAGGATGAGAGGGCTGGAGTCAGATTTAATCTTCTCTTGGCCCAGTGGACTAGGAAAATGTATGCTTGATATCATCCCTGTATTCTTGGCAGAAACTGGCAGTTTATTTCTATCTTCTGAGGGAACTTGCGATATATAATAGGTGAAAAACCACTATCAATATTGACAAAATTGTACTTCCTTGCTATGGAAACACTTTTTTTTTTTTTCTTCTGATGGGAGAGTTGATAATTCTGAGAGGATTTAAAAACTGAGCTAGATTAGGCTCTGTTTCCCACAAGTAGCTGTGTGTTTAAACTAACAGAAACCACAAGATTGCCTAAGCATTTCTCTTAAAAGGAAGGGTTACCTTTGCAAGCCAGTCATAGCAGATAAAGTGTGTGTAAAGATAGTGCTTGATGCTGTCTAATAGTGCCAAGTTGAGATTCCATTCAAGCACTGAGAAGTAGATATAATTATTCACATCATATGACAACTGCTCAGAAAAAGGAATTTTATTCAAGAGGATTGATGATCTATTCTTTTCCACAGAGGGGAGTAAAATATTTGTTGAAATATGCTGTTAGAAATCATACCAGGTAAAGTGATCAGTAAAAGGAGTCTGATTAGCTGCCATCCTTAAAGGCTTATTTTACCAGTTGATGACAAATTTTGAAAAATCTTGTATTTCTGGAGTGCTTTCTCCCATACTTCCTCATTTGCTTTCCCTCCATTGGTGCTGTAGCTCTAATTGACCATAAGCAGCCATGTTGTTCTTTCCCTTACTCATGGCCTTCTCTAATTGAAAATGGTAAATGGACAAGTATTTCTGGGGAAACCTAAAGCTGATTCTGTCCTTCATCAAAAAACCTGCTTGGGCAGCAGGTCAGTCTCAATTTATCACGGAATGGTTATAAGCTTAGACTGCAGGTTTAACTAACTAAATTAATCAATATCGAGAGTTATTGCTGCTATTGTGCCACTAAAGTTAGGGTTTGTCAGCATGTTCATTATGATCTGTGATTTGGGGGAGTTAACAGCTTAACCACAACAGTTGGCATGGATCTGAAACTTGCAACACAAAGCCCTAGCCTAAGAGCAAATTTATTTATTCAGCAGTACATGTAAACCTAATTACTTTTGACTATTTAAATTTATAGGACTAGATTCAACTCATGTTTGTGCCAGCTTTAACTAGCTCAAACCCTGGCACCAGGCAGCAGCAGCAACAGAAAGCCTGCCAGGGAGAAGGTGTTGGAAAGCGACATAAGCTCCCTGGCAGCGTGAGGCATCAGGGTGCTAGCACAGCTTCTGGGAAGGGCTGGCTGGATAAGCAGGCATGGCAGGTAGAAGATGTGTTGGCGTGATAGCCTGTCTTGGCAGTGCTCAACTGGAGGCTTCAGTGTGTTACAGCTACCTCCTGCTTGAGGAAGAACTGCTGCAGTCCTACATCCTTCTCTGTCTCGGGATGAATCATGTCCGGAGCAAGAAATAAGTGTCCCTAGAAGGTAAACGTGAACATTGAGAGCCCTAGTGCTAGACCTGTAGAAGGACCAGACTTGAAAAATGAATGTGCACAAGGTGATTTCAGTGGTATCTCTGCAAGAAAAAAGAAACCCAACCTTTCTTTATGTGGCATCCAGAAATAGGCTAATAGTGAATTTGCTTGCCCATCATGCTTCTATGCCTGCCTGTCACTGCCTTCCCTAATAAAGCCAAGCTGAAAGTTTGGCTACCCAAAGTGTCTACACCTGCACGAAGCCTTTAGAATTATGTTCACAGTAGGTCTGGAAAGCTTTTCTACTCCATGTGCTTATTTATCTAGACCAAAAAAATCACAGGCGAGGTTAGGGCTGGGCAAATTTGGAAGAGTAAGTTTGTTCCTTACCCCTAAAGCATAATTATTCTGATTGTCTAAAACGTTTCCTTTTTGGTGACTGGGAGTATCTTTCTCATAACTGGCGTTTGCCTAGAAGAAAGACTCTGTATTTTTGCTTTTGATCTGGAGGGACAGTGGAAAGGGGAAGCCCTGGCATATCGATGCTTTCATTTACTAATTAAGAAGTTTTTACATAAACTAGATCTTACCTTAGCCATAACCAGGTACTGATTTCAGCAAAACAAGTGTTGTGTTGCACACAGAAGAGAAACTGCTCTAAATTAAAGTATTCAGCTATTTTTGAAAAAAAAAAAAAAGAAAATTACAAACTGTACATTCTGAAAGACCATTTAATTTGATTAGAGCCCTGTTGCAATTGTCAGGCTCTCCCCACGCAGAAACTGTTGTAGTGTTGAGTTTGGCACAATAAGTCCTCTAATACTGCGGATAATCAAGCACTTAAAAAGACACAGGCAAAGGTGGTTCTGCTCACCATGGAAACAGATAATTCTCCTGTAGCATTTTTCACTTTGGACATCAAAGAAGTGAGTTTAAGAACAGTTAGGTAAATTAAGGGATTGAGTGATAGTCTGGGATTTCAGCATTAAGCATGTGTTTTCTTGTTGCAGTTTCAGATCAAAGCTTTAATGCTTGCTGAATGCATTGTCTTTGAGTGAAGTTTCTTTTAGCCATTAAAATAAGTGATTTAGAAGTTCTTGCAATACAAATGCTGTATTTGAGCTGTATTATTATCTGTTAGACTACAGTGGCCTGTTGGAGTTTTTATAAACAGATTGTATTGTGTAAATTTGCATTTAGGGACATTTTAAAAACAGAACTATTTACCCAGTTGCCCAGCACATCTCAGGTGAATGTGTATTCAGGGACTTTTAAGCAAATTAATATCTGATGTAAAATATAATGTGCAGTGTTGTATACTTAATAATGCACACTGGAATAGTCTAGAGTAGATCTGTTATGCTGAGTGTTAGGAAATATGACAGTGATGAGATTTAAGCTTTTGCCTTACTTAGATGGTAGTTGCTTCTCAGATCTGTGCATATTGGATGCTTAAATATGGATATCGACTTAAGACGATCTATGAGGTTCCTTCTACTGTAGACTCCAATCAAGCACTGACAAAGAAATAGAATTAGTTTTTCCCCCTTAGGATCAGACACCATACAAGATTCAAAGGGAGCAAGAAACTTTAATTCCAGATTTAACTTAGGAACATTTAAAGAGATTAAAAGTGTGTTTGGAGCGGGGTGGTGAGTTAGTTTCTGAACGTGGTAGGAGACGCAAGTTTTGCCTACTCTCTGAGAAAGCCAGCAGCACAAAAAGTCCAATGTAGTTCCATATGCAAGTGATAAAACCAGACATTGGCAAATTAATCTCTCTTATTCACCGTGTAGGTTGTTAATTGTTCTCTCTGCTGGCTGTCGATATAATGTGAAATTTTCATTCCCCATTCAAGATGGAAAAAGTTGTGGCTGAAAATGTTAACATTTGCATTTTTATTTGTTGATTTATTTAAAGGACAGCCTCTCTTACAGCAATCCATCACTCAGTGACACCCCAAATATGAATAATGTATTGTAGACTTGCGGTTACAATGTGTAATAAGTGCCAGAGACAGTAGAAGAATGTTAACTATGTTGCAAATGTAATATTTATCGACTCATAGTTTATTGCTTTCGAGGTTCAATAATACTGACCATAGGACATTAATATCACTTATCTTGATTTTAGTTGGGCACCTCTGTATGTAGAAATAACCCATCTATCTCATACTTACAAAATAAATGTGAATTTTACAGCGCTTTGTAAGAAGTACATTGTAGGTTTCTTGGCTTAATGCTCATAGTTCTCCTTTCCTGCCTTCTCGTTTAGTTATGTCTTGACACTGATCCCATGCAATTGCCTGACCTAGGTGGTGAACACCTCAGCACTCTTCTAGAGGCTGCGTTTTGATCCTATGCCTTAGATAGGATTTGGATCAGGTCTCTCTTCCTGTTAAAGACCAGTATGACAAGAGGCTAGTTAGGTAGTTTTCCAGTGCTTTTGTCTGAAAAGACAATGGCTGAGAGGCTAAAACAGAGAGAACTCCTTTTTTAGAAAGACACACTTAGCAAATCTAAATCATCTATCTTTGAGGATCATGGATATCAGAAATAGTAGTGTTTGATTAGGTCAACATTTGTTATAGACATGGCATTTATTTACAGAGAAATTTTTCCTCGATGAATAGAAATATGTTAGAGCAACTTGGGAAGTTTGGTATTTAAAATTCAGTGGTTTTGAGAACCAAAATTTTATTGATAACCTGCATAAGGAAAGAATTTGCAGTAAGGCTATGCTAACGTAGCAAATCCTTCAGTAGTAATTATTCTTGTCTTCAGTAGTTGCTCCAGAGTTCTGCTTTGGAAACTGATACCGACTGGGCAAACACTACTCCTTATCTACCCTGTTCAGTTACAACCACTAAAAGCTTTGAAGTCTCAGGGGTGAAATGCAGATGTGAACCCAGGGCTGGGATCTAAACCAAATTTAACAATGGGAGCTTTCAAGCCTGTGTTGAAATCAGATTTCACCTGTGAAGCCTGGCTCTTGGGAAACTTGGAATTGGGTTCAGCCATGAAAATGATAAGCCTTGATTATATTTTGTGTTGTAGACATCAAGTAAATTTTGAAGTGACATTCTGTATTTACATCTGAGGTTATCAAATTTAACACATCATTGGCTTCTTTCCTTACTGTGTGTAACCGGAACACCTATTTGTGTCAAAGCAGCCTACCTAATAAATAGCTGCTTTGCAGTAACAGTTTTGGTGTGTCCATTGCTGACAAAGAAAATCATATTGGGAAATTCTGATTTGCAGTGCAAAAGGATTAATGTTAATTGCCAACTGTTGGCTGTAATTGTCACCCTCATTAAAATGCAGAATTATGTATTTCTTAGTTATAAATAACCCTTCTAATTGTACTTGATGTATGCCAGTTTAATCAAAAAGTACACTTGCAAACAAGCAGATATTTGCATTAATCTAGCACTGGATCTTTGAGTCTTTTTTGATCATCTTTTATTCCAAACTTTGACTAGTTGGGGGAGGTCTATTACAGCTACGTATCCTTTACACATTTTTTTTTTCAGCTCTGTGGATCTGACAGGATTTTGTATTAAAATGAGGGAAAATGTCTTCTGGGAATGTTCAGTGAAACAGAAAACGTGTCAGTTTTGAAGTAGTTGGCAAGGTTTCCATCATTCAGGGGTATGACAATAACTTCATTGTAGTTTGAAAGTAATAGTAAGCAAAGGAAAATAGAGTAGAAATCATATTATGAAACTGACTTTACATAATTTTCATTGTTATCTTAATTACTTTTTTTTACAATTTTTTCTCCATGTGCATTTGTATGTTCTTAAATACCATGTTAAATCTTAAGTGAATGTTGGTTCATTGGATGTGATTTCTGTTTGCATTTGTAATCACAGCTATGAAAACTTAGCCTCAAAATATTTTCAGGTTCCTTCTGTTCCTTGCTCTATTTCTTTGTCAAAAAAAATGATTTGACTGTGGTTTTTTTTACTCCACTGATACCTTGAGTGCTCTGCATTTTACTTTTAAACATTTTCTTAGAATTACTGTGATGGCAATTTCTACAAAGCTTGGCAAGTCTTGGTTTCTGTCTTCATGGTTCTCTAAGCAGCTCTTCTGTTCCTAGGATGGTGGTAATTTCTGTTCTTCTCTTTCAGAGGCATTTCCTCTTGGTTTTTTGGAGAGGTTTTTTTTTTTTTTGAGGTGGGAGGAACTGGTGAATAATACATGCGGGACAATTGCATCGCACTTTAAGAAGGCTTTATCCCTAAAGATGCTTTGCCATATTTCTACCACACTGCTTATGTGTTAATATACTACCCTTTTCTTCCCTCCTTCACCTGCTTGGGCTTTTCAGGCTCTTTAGGGCAGGATCTTGCCATGGTATATCTCCATGGTTGGTTGGTCCCTGTAATAACAGTGATTAACTGTGATGATAGTATAGTTAGGGTGGAATTCATCTTGCTTATCTTGAGACAACTGAGCTAGTTACCCTTAGCTCCTTTTATGGTCAATGAATTATTTTAGAATCAGCTAACTATCCTTTTGGTGATACCTGTCATCCTGTGACCTGTAAAATAATCCTGGAGGAATGTGCACTGATACCTTATCCCTCTTGTAGCTGAATATGTGGAACTTAAAATAAATTGTTTGTCGTTTGTGTTTTCATTATGGATTGGAGACAAATGCAGGGTTAACCTATGTGCTGCATGGTCAGTGCCCTGATTATTAATATACCTTTAATGCTCACATTATAAATCAAAGGGCTTAGATATCAAAGATATAAAGCCCCCACTCTGGGAGAGTGGGAGTGTATATACATGATTGTGAACATACCGCATCTTCCTCAGTAGCATGTGAGCTTGTGACGTGATAAAGTGTTTAATAAAAATCATGGTGATGGAAGTTTGACTGCGTGGGGGAGTCCTTTTTAGAAGTGTCATGGCCTGGTGGTGCCCTGTAACTCGAATACAGGTGATCATGGTACTGCAGTGTTTCTGAGGTTTGAGCAGGGCCTCGATCCAGTCGTGTCCCATTTCTGCCAGATAACGTTCTGTGCATCAGGAGATGATCTCAGCAGGCAGATACAGCTCTGTATTCTCAGTTATTTCCACCTGATGAGTTGCCTACTTAAAAAATAAATTCGTGCCTCTCTTGTCACTTAAGGACAGTAACCAGTACTTTATACTACCCTATTTGCCCTGTTTCCAGTTTTTAATGTGCTTTTTTAACCCTTTGTGATATTCCAGTTCTCTGCTTCAATAAGGACACCCAGCTTTTGTTTGTGCTACTGTGAATAGTATGGTATCAGCAGCAAATGTCTCTTCCTTATTTGTCCTTTCTCTAGGCCACTTATGAATACAATAAAGAGTTGAGACCCTAACAGATTCCTGTGATGCTCCACTGGTGACCTCTCTGTCCACTTTACAGCAGACTAATTTTAATGTTTTCTCTTAATTTCCTGAGTTTTAACCAGTTATCTATCCATTAATGGATTTTTCTCTTTTTTATGACAACTTTTAAGTCTTTGGTAATGGATTTGCTGGAGGCCTTTTGGAACTCCAAGATAGACTACTTAAACTGCATCTTTCAGATGCAAAATAATCTCACGAATCTTGTAAAAGGTCCCTGGTGATTGAAGACTTAATATGAAGTCTCTGCTAATATGTCAAGTTTGTTGTTTCTTTATTATAATTTCTGTCAATCTGCTTGTTCTAAACATTAGACCTCTTCATTTGTAGATTTCTGCATCTTTACAGATCGCTTAAAAAGAACCCTGTTTTTGCCCCAGAACTGAAGCAGTTTTAGGCAATTAGTTACACGCTACAGTTAATAGTTCAGCTATTTCATACCTGAGCTCCTTCAGAAGTTTGAGCGAGTACCAGCTGATCCCAGCAATTTATTATTGTTCATTCATCTCGATTTGTTCTGTAATTTATTTGCACGACATTTCAACTTCGAAAGGTCTTCCACCATGTCTTCTGTAGTTTCAGAAACTTTGTAAGTTCCTGCTTTGTGAATATGTGTTCAGCTCACTGAGCTTTTCTGCTGTGGCCTTATCATCCTTACCTGCTCCTTTATAATTTCATTTCCTCTGAGCTTTAACAGATACTTAGACTTCCTATTTTTTGATTTACTTAAAAGTGGGATTTGTTATTAGACCTTTTGATTTCAGCAGGATAACCCTTATCTTTGACTGGAATGTTTTGTTGGCTTTGATTTTGGGGGATTTTTTTTTAGTTGTGGGTTTGCTTTTTTGTGTTTTTATCTCTTTGGGGTTTTTTTGTTTGGTTTTTCCTCCCTTGTTGATCTGTCAGTTTGTTCTTTCCATTTTCTTTATTTTTACCTGACTGGGCATAAGAGTTTACTGTTCCACTTAAACTGGTATGACTCCATTTCATCCTTCGGAAGTGTTTCTCCATAGGTTGAATCTTCATTTTCAGAGCCTTAGTATGATAGTTATTTCTAACAAGCTTTCTTATTTTTATATTGTTTCCACTTGTGAAGTGAAAGGCTGCTGTAGCAAATTTTTGGTCAACAGTATGTAGCTGTATTGGTTGTCAAATCTGGGCAGTGTAGTGGACTACTGATGTGTGAGAGATTTTGTGGAAGAAACAGCACAACAGACAAGGACTCTTCAGCTTGGAAAAGAGGTGGCTAAGTTTAGGATATTATTAGAAGTTCATAAAATCAAACGTGACCTGCAGAAAATGAGTATGGAACAATTCTTTATTGTCTTGTCTATGGCCATCAAACAGAATTGTGAGATGGCACATTCAGAGCATGTAGCATGGAGATAAGAGACCAGAAGTCCAGTGAGCTCATATGCTGACCTGTTATCATTATTGTGTTCTTAATTCCACTTACTTGGAGACTGACATTGTAGTTTTCTCTAACTTCCACAGCTCTATAGCTGAAGTCTTCCTTAATATATGGATTATAATGATGATTTTTAAATAACAGTCTATTTTTAAATAACTATCATCTCTTAACATCCTTGTTAAGACATGTCTGATTGGGAAAAACCCAGTATCTGAGTTTGCATCTCAATCTTACAATGTTACATATCTGTCATTAGTCAGATAGGACGTAATAACAGAAGATTTGGGCCCTGATTTTTTTTCCTGGGTAAGGTAATGAAAGAACCAAGGTATCTTCCACATTTGGGTAGGAAAGTCGTGGTAGTGTTTCAGTGTAAAGAATATTGAACTTTGAACTATTGAACTAAATGTGTTTTTATTTTTTAGGCTTCCCAGCATTACTTTGGGAACCCCTGAATGGTGTAACATACCTTCTGGCTTTCTAATGCAGACTTGAAGGAAACAGAGTTGGTGGTGTAGTCTCTGGTTACAGATCTTTGTTCAAGCTGGGTGCACTCATTTTTACTGTAGGTGTGACTTTTTTCTCTTCCTAGGCCACATTTCCTTTTCAAAAACACATACTGCTGTTGATCATTGTTAGGTTTGGCTTTGTGATGGGCTGTGGCTAGAGCACTAAAGATAACTCTTCAACATTTAGATAATCTTAAAGGAAAACAGTATTTTGGTGAGTTTTTTCACCATTTATTTAATTGTAGATACTGCTTATATTTAAAATTTAAATTTCCCAATGCAATGTTCTTCTAGCTCCCAGGTAATTTGGGGCCATGTACGTTAATTTTGTTCTGTTCTGTGTTGTTTATGGGATGGTGCTTAGTTTATGGCCCTCTAGAGGGTTGGGGCAACGTTATTTCTTTTAGTCTGAATGTGGTGAGAGGGAAGTAATTTTGAAATGTGATGGAAAAACTGAACCTTTTACTGAAAATAATATTGTATCTTTTTTCTGCCCTGTACTAACTTAGCTCTGTCGGTTTAATAGTGGTGCCTTAAGTGTTGTTTTTCACCTTTGGTTCTTTCCACCCATGAGTTTCGAAGTATTTTGCTTTGTTACATACTGCTAGTGAAGATGATCTAGTTGAAGATGTCCCTGCTTATTGCAGGGAGTTGTACTGGATGACCTTTAAAGGCCCTTCTGACCCAAACTATTCTGTGATTCTGTGAAAAAAATTGCTGTTACAGTTCTTTTTTTCTTTCCCTCTAAAAAACAACCAAAGACATTCTACAGTACTAATATATAATTTATGTATTTAACAGCTTTTAAAAGATATTCTCAAAGCCTCTAATGCCATTGTACTTCTAACTTTCCTTTTTTCTTCATCTGCGTTGAATCATCTTTTACTACTTAAAACAGAAATTGGGTTTATTGAAACATTTCAGTTCTGATTATTTTTTAATAAAGATGAAGAAGGCTAACGTAATGAAATCATTGGAATGAAATGAGAAAAATTTTAAAAAAATTAATAAGCTAAAAACTTGAAGTTTTTATTAAGTCACATTTGGCTGTATGTTTCTCTCTGTGTGTACTGTCTTGGATCAGTAGGATGAGAAAGATGTCTTGTAAAGAATGACCTTTGCACTGTTAGGCTGACTTTTTCTGTTACATTTCTGGAAGGGTTACTGGAAATGCATTACCAGTAGTTCTTACATGAGTTAACTTCTGTGCCTGTGATCATGAAATTGTGGTTTGAGATGAGCAGTAGGACTGAATTCTGATTTTTTAATTCCCCCCCCCCCCCCCCCCCGTTGAAACCTGTAAATATGTTTTTTTGAATTACGTGTGTGTCCTTCAGTCTGTGAGACATCATAATATACAAGCAGCTTTATGATTTATGAGTTTGCAGACTTTTTCATAGTGTTAGAAATAAAATGCTTTGTGCTTCATGCAGATTATCTGTTAATTCCCTGTGGCACTATGTTGGTGTATCTGTAGTATGAAGGGTGCTGTCTGTAACTGGCTTTGCAAGACTCTGATCTGATGTGGCATAGTCTTGTAAGTGTTTGTGCCCCTGTCCCAAGTTCTGCCCAGAATTTTTCAAGCTCCTCTCTTGTTCCAATGACCTTGTCTTTGCTGAGGAGCCTATGTTCTTCCAGCACTGCCTTTTCTTTTTACTGTAACAGGTGAAGCAATTCCTAGAAGGACTTTAACAGGGCTCCAGCTGCTGCTCATCCCAGCTTCTGCTTGACTCTGTTAATTGCTCTGTGCATCCCTGTTCTTATCCATATGCTTGGAATTTTGAACGTGTATATCTGCCTCGTTTGTAGGCAACAAACCGACCTCATAAGAGAGTTGTCCTCTCCCTCCCCTTTCCTTGCCAAGTTCAAATCTCTTTCAATCTTTTTCATATCTCCTAATGGCCTCTCAGCATCTAGATTTCCAGGCATGAAAGAAAAGTGTGTTTTCTTAACTCAGCTTGCACTGACAGCTAGATACGACTGTGAAGAGCATCTTAAGGGACGTCCAGATCACTAGAATGTACAGGCCTATTGTAATTATCTGTACATTTTTCTTGCTTTCTCTCCTTCTGTTTTGTTATGAACTTTTTAGCAGCAGACTGTTTCTAGCAGTGCACAAACCGTAACATCACATGACATTGACTTTACTCAAACCAGAAGATTTTTGTGCCAAGGTTGTAACATTGTATCATTACTTCATTGTATCTGTGTGAAAATTTTAATTTCACGCCCTGTGGACTTCACTGTCTCTGTGCACTCTGATCGTGTTGTTGCATAGAAGGGTAAGTCCCTGGGTCACATTAATTTTGTAGTGTATTTTTTGGGAGGGGTTTTTTGTTGTTGGTTTTTTTGTTGTTTTGTTTTTGGTTTTTTTTAAGTTCTATTTCTTTTGAGAGATCTTGCTGAAAAGTTAGTTTGGGATTTCTGCCAGGAAAATATTTGCAAGCTGAAATACTAAAACTGTTTTTACTAAGATTTTTACAGCATGGCTATGACCATTTTATTAAAAAGGAAAAGCTTGTATGGGGTTTTGGGCTACACTATGATAAATTTGTATATGAATACATGCAAGTGATTTGGTGAAATATGTGGGAAAGGGAGTGAAAACCCTTGTTTAAATATATCAATAATCCAATTATCCAATAATCCTGGTTTTAATGCGTTACAAGCCTTTCTGGCCAGATGTCCTTGGTTTATGTTTGGATTGGTTTATGGAGCTTCCTGGTTTGCAGGCATTGGTCTTTTAAGCTTCCCTGCTTGTACCATGCTTGTATTGCAGGGGGAGGTCAGTGTCCAGTCCTTGATAGTCTGTCCTTGCTCTTTTGTCTGTGCTGATGAAGAACAGTACTTCACTACAAAGTCACAGAGTAGCTGAGGTTGGAAGGCACCCTCCGAGTCCCTGTTTGGAGCAGTCAAATCTGGCCTGTGCTGGTGCCTGCAGTTGTTTCTTCCCAAGTACAGGACCTGAAGTTTCCTGTTGTTGCATGTTGTGAGATTCTTGTGGGCCCATTTCTCCTGCCTGCTGAGGTTCCTCTCTGCACACTTTTTGACCTCTCTCAGTCTAAGATATATTCCGAAGAATATGGGACTGGGGGACTTAGTTTCTTGAGCTGTTCAATGCCCTGGCTTATTTTGTAGCCTATTAATGACCTTATGTAGTTTCTAACAGAATCATGACTGTCCGCAGGTGTGTGGTTATCGAAAAGTAATCCTGCAGCGGCCGAGATCATCTTTGCTAGTTACTGCTGGGAATGAACAAACTAAAATTTCACTTCCCTGCCCATCTGTTCAGCAGCTGAAAGTAGGTAATTTATCTCAGTGGGACACCTACCACCTGTGTAAAGTTTTTGAAAGAGGTTGTTAGCGTGCAATGACTGCAGCCAAGGGACACCAGGCCTGAGCGCCTCACACTCTGAGCCCTACTGGCTGGTTTTTTCTGTAGGGTGCCTTACAACCCGGTACTTGCACAGCATCAGACCTGTTCTGTGCCTGTGTTCTTGTGAAGCTTACGAGGACTCTACCTCTCTACCTGCTTTACCACACAACCTGCTCTGGTGCTGGCTGTGTGCAGCCCCTCTTTGACATGCGAAACCAGGCACCACCAACATGTCGTAATTTTTACAGCTACTGTTTTATCTCAGTGGCTCCTCTTGAATTATGTATCCTCATCTTTGATGTATGAAATCTCAGCTGATTTAAAGATTACCCCAGAGAGTTCAGCACACCTGGAAATGAACGGAGTGACAGATAGTCCCAACCTTTCCATATTGGAGCGCTGAGTAGGAAGTTTTACAGCAGTTGGGTAATGGAATACAATTTTTATTAGAGCATTGTTTTTTCACATATGGTCTGCACCCAAGCAGTCAGTATGTTGGGATGCCAATGAGCTCAGTTGCAGTGTTTGTTCTCAAGCAAATTGGAGGGAGTGAGTTCAGATAAAGAGCTGGTACATAGGGAGATTATGGGCTGTTCTGTTAGGAGCTGGGCACCAAAGGTTTCTCTAGATAAGGTACCCAAAACTGTGTGTGCCTGTCACTGGGAGGTGAGTAGAACAGAGCAAGCGAATGCAAATCTGGCTGAGAAGCCGTTGCTATCTGATGTCAGGCTTCTGAGCACAGTATGAGGAAAACAGAAGCAACTGAGCATAAGCTACATATATAATGTCAGCAAGATACAGAATCACAGTGCATATAAACCTTAAGCACTCTAGCCTATGAAGCATACTTCAGTTTCTTAAGTGAATGTTGTGGTCACTCTGCTCCGTGCAGGAATTAGACTTTAGATGAGTTTCAAGATCCTATTTGCCTCTCTTATATTAGCATAGCTGGCATAAAGATGATGCCAGTTACTATGTCATTAACAAACTAATACCAATAAAAAGCTGAGAGCAACAAGCAGAGCTCAAGTTTGTAGTGCAGTCTGACCAGAAAAATGGGCTTTTAGCAAGGCAAAGTATGTCCAGTATCTGTATTTTGACTGTTGCTATAGCTTAAATTCCTTTGGATTTCTACGCAATTTCAACCTATTAGCTCTTCACCACCCTCATTACTTAGTTACTTCTACCCTTTCTCCTTTTCTTCGTGTTCCCTACTAAGGAACTGCTAGCACAAGCACAGAGTCTATCACCATGGCCTTGCTTCCAGGGATCAGGAGCTGGGAGATGTTTGCATTTACCTCTGGAGTGTAATTCTGACTGATGGGTTCTTATCAGGTTTGCTAAGTCCATCCATCCAATTGTCTATTTCTGTTTTGAAGACCAAGCAACCATAAAGTTGAAAACTGTGTTGTATTTTTGGAATCTGAAATTTCAGACAATGCACTTATGAATTATTTATGGGGAATGTGTTTTCAGTAATGTGCGGCATAAAATGGAATGAATGCGTATCCATACTTGCCCTGAACTCTCCAAAGTGCATGCTAATAAACAGAATGATAACCTACCATCACTTTTGCCCTGTAAGATTTACAGTGCAAGCACTTTTTTATGTGGCTTAATTCAAGTCAGTTTGTCAACTTCAAGCTCTAGTGTTTTGTTTTAAAGTACAACTTGGTGAGTGATTTTCTATTACTTAAAGAAATCTGCTTTTCCCTCCCTATTTCAACCAGAGTTAGTGTCTAAATTTTTCTAGTCACGTTGGCATAGAGCCACCCTAAATTATGCTTTAATTCACAATTAGAAGGAAGTGGCAACTGTGCAGAGCACCAAACGTTTCATTTAAAGTGGCCATTATACAAGATCATGATTCTGTGGAATGATTAAGATATTGAAGAATAATTCAGATATCTTTAGGTTTTTTGCCATTTAGAAGTGCTGGGCTTATTTAATTTTTTAAGCCTCCCTGAAACAGCTTTTTCCATAATGACAGTAATACAGGACTCTATATTATCACAACTTGATGTTTACTTGTATCTGAATTGTCAAATGGCAACTTGTTTTCAGTGATATAGCTGACAGGGCAGAGATAATTAAGAAACAGAAAAATTTGAGTGCTAGATTTGCTATTACACACTCCATGCCACAGAAGAAGAAATTAAGCTGACAAGCAGGATAGGAAGAATCACACAGATCTACAAGAAGAGTTGCTGTTTAGGTACAGCAGTTGACTGTAAAATATTTTACCAGGATGGAGAGAGAAAAAAAAAAGGTAAAATAAACTATTTCCAAGCATTCACTGAGGCATCTTATTTCCAGGGTGTGGAATAGAGAGCTTGCACCCCAATACACCCCAATACAACAAATGGCAGCAGGCACGAAAGAAAGCCATCCCCAGTGAAGTGGTGGCAGAACTTCCATTGGCTTCCATAGGGTCATGATTCCACCTCAATGTATACTTAAAACTACCGCAGCCTGATTTTGCTCCTCTGCTCAATGAGGTTTTAAATCTTGCACACCTAGTTGCAGTTCTTGCCACAATGGTTAGAAAGTCAATGAAAGCTCACAGTTCAGTAACTAAATGACAAGGTAAGAAACTTTGGAATCATAAAATGGTTATAAGTGCTTGACCTGAAACTATGCAGATCTCCCAGTGACTGTACAACTGAAGCAAAAAGTTGATTTATTATCTGGCAGGCTGGGACTTTGGACTGAGCTTGTGAAAAAGACAGGTTGCTAATCCATGTAAATGGTTATAGACTTTGCAAGCTGTATGTAGTGGGGTTCTTTTCCCCCCAAGCCATGCCTCTTAAAATTGTTTTGTACTTATTTAATACCCACAGAGTTCTAGGGTATAAGGTTGTCCCAATTTTGCTGAAAGCATGCTGGGGAGAAGAGATGAAACATAGAAAAGAAATCAAAACTTAGGAGCAACACCAAGACCGGCAGAGAGGAAATGCAGAGTTGCACTGTGACATACATATGCAACCCTTTGTCAGAGGCTTTAGTACATTATAAAAGAAAAAGCACAATTTTTAAGATGATTCATTGAATTAGAGTTTGCTTTGAGGGGAAAGGTGCTTGGGGACAAACTTGTAAGAGAAAAAAATTGAGAAGAAAGGCTGTTAAGGCAGGAGATGTAGGGGGATGAGGTATGGCAGAAAAGATGATGACAGCTTAGTTTTGGCCCAGAACAATAAAGGGTGAAGATCTTACTGAAGATATGCTGTGATGACAGAGTGCTTAAAGGGAATAAAAGCTAAGCGTGCTCTGAAGTGCAAAGTTATTATGTAATATCACAGCAGAATCAGGGCCCCAGGTGCTGTACATATACCGAGGTTCATTTTCTGATCTGAAGAGCTTTCAGACTTGATGAGACAGAAACGGGTGTGTGGGAGGGGAGAGAAGGACAATACAAACAGAGTGATTGCAGAAGGTGGTTGTTAAACTCCATGGTAGTTCCCTGGTTCTGTAATTTCTCTCTTTTATACAAAAACTTCATTCTAAATTATTCTTCTGTCAGTGGCAGATCTGATTTAAAAGGTTGCTTTACTTCCCAGCACTCATGTCTTTGTTCACCCTCCCCTTTCCAGAATTATTACAAGCTCAGTTATGCCAATTCAGCGGCAGCCTGCAGCCATACCTTAAAAGAAATGATCTGTGGTGTTTCTTGTTCTTGGAGTTCACTTATTTTTTTATAATTTAGCTACTAAAAACCACACAGAGACAAAAACAATAAAGAAGCCCTTTGAATTGTGTTTGACAGGTTGGTAACAGGCTAGCAGGGTATGAGTGAAGGGCCGATGAGGAAATAATAGAAAAGGCTGAAGTACCAGGAGCAAAGAGGTAGGATAACTGAAGACTGGGAGCATTGAGATGGGAGTGTGGAAAGGTGAGGAAAGCAGGTGTTGGTCTCTGACCAGCGGGTAAGTGAGAATGGTGTGTTTGTGTAGCAAGGAGGAATGAGAGCAGCAGCAACTCTTATTTTGGTAATGACAGCTGGTTGGATGCAATCACAGGTGAAGCGAGGGTGAAAGCTGGGGAAGAAATATCTCTTTATCAGGCCTGCCTTAGGGCTCAAGTTTTCTGAGATGCCGTTCCTAGACCTGGTGTCCTTTAGTGCACTGGCTCTGCTTGGTATGCAAAGGGCCAGGGGCAAAACAGCAGTGCTCAGCCCCTTTCAAGACTAAGTCGTCTTTAACTCTTTACTATTGTTTATCACACTGGGGAGGGAGGCTTGTCCCTTAACCCTCAAGCACAGCACATTTTGGTTAGCAAAGGTGTGATGCTGTTAATCAATTCTGCTGCCTCTCTCCAAATTCTCCTGTGCAAAGGCTGTAATCTCTGATGCCATTTTCCACAAGATTTAATGATAATTGTGAGTAACCCTGAAAAACGAGGCATTGAATTCATCAGCGTTGTAGGTCTTGCAGTACATGGTGATGTGTCGATACACTGCTCTGCATCACATACACATAAGAGAGGGACCTGTGGAGCAAGGAAGCAGCAGCAGAAAGTCTGAGTGAGTACAGAGAAGCATTGCGTGAGTGCTGGAGGGAGCTGATTTCCTCTCTGTTTCAGTGTAACCCCTCCAGGGGACATGGTGCTTATTTCTGGGTGATTGCTTACTGGAAAAAAATTGTCAAAGATGGAAGGAGAGTGGCAAAATCTGTTGCTATGCTAGAGGTATTGATTTATGAGAGAAGATTAAAATACGTGTGGCTCAGATAAATGTTGACTGAGACTGGAGCAGAACAGAGAAGTGTAATATTGTTCAAATACTTATGGTGTATTTGCACCAAAAAAGAAGACTAATTTCTTAGTACCATACCAGATCTTTAGCCACAACTAATAGGGTGAAGCTGGGAGGAAGAAAATCCACTTTATTTATCTCTTGCTGACTATCAGAAACTTGTTCTTATTCGTGACACATACCTTTTTCTCCTACCAAACTCTGAAGCAAAAATTCATGGAACATTTGTGGCACTTCCCCTACTACTCTGTTCGCTTTAATGGTATGTTATATATTTCCCATTGGGCTTTGGCTTATCTATTTTGACTGTGTGCTCTTTTGGAGAGAGGACTGCTCTTACACGTGGTAGTAGAGTTGGTCCCCTTGATCCTGATCAAGGCCCTTTAGGTTATACCGTGGCCCATAAATAAGTAATAATGGTAATGATAGCATGAGATATATTTAGCTGTGCAATGGCTTCCCAAGGAGAGCAGAGAGAGGCTGATTGTTAGCAGCAAATGTGAGGAAGCACACTGTAGGGAACAGTTCTGTCAGCAGGGAGAGGGCTGGATGATCTAATAAGTCTTTTCCTTCTCTAGGTTATGATTCTGTGAATTCTGCCTCGGAGAGCTCTCTAAAAGTCTCTGATACTGTAAGCTCTCTATTACTGGGTGTGGGTTTTGCAGCACTCCGGGAGGCTCTTGCTGAGGACATTGTATAAATATATTCTGTTTTACGTTGTGTGATATATTTTAAATAAAAGGCTCAGATCTTTTTTTAATTGCTTTGAAATATTCTGCAGTCTGATCTTTTTCTTTAAGAATTAAGAAACTTTGAGATGCTCTTGGAAAATACAGAGCTGTTACAGGTGAGAAATACGTCCCCACCTGGAGTTGGTTTAAATACAGTGAAGCACTGTTGAATTTGCCTCCTCCTGTATCCCACAGTGAAGTATCTACTCTGAGTCCCAGCCTGCCTGAAAGTAAAATGAGAATCTCAGGCTGTCACAATCCCTTTGTTTCTGATTCTTGACTTAAATCTTGTTTGTTCTTGTGATGTTTCAGCCTCAAGAATTGCCCTTCTTTGTGTTCTTTTTTCTGTTTTGGTGTCTTGACACTCAGTACATGGGAATATCCCCCCAGGGTGTGTTTTGGTCGCTGAAGATGGAGTTCACACTGAAGATGGAGTTCAGGGTCCCCTATCCTGACTTGTGGCCTTTCAGGAAATGACTGCAAAGTCAGCTTTTCTTTCTCAGCTTTCATTTCCTTCTCAATCAGCCTCTCATGTTCATTGACATATTCATCTCAAGTTTGCTGGACCAAATAGCATGCTGGTTAAAACCTGGATTATATTCATGGAGCAGGGAGGGGAAAAGAAAGAATAGGAGGTACCAGCTCAGACCTATGGATCCTGATCCAGTGGACATTATGTGTTTGGATTTTCAAAAGTACTTTGCCAAGGTTCTACACCAAAAGTTGTGAAAGAAATCAAGTTTCTGCATGATTGGAGGACAAGTCCTTCCATGGTGATTAAATGATAGCAGGCAAAGTGACTTAATGTTCATTTTTCATGATGAAGAAAAGTCAGCATTGGGGTCCCACAGGAACCCACTGAGCTGGTTCTTCACCAGGGAGCTGGAGTAAGAAGTAAACAGGAAAATCTCCTGAGTGACCTAAAAAATTTGTGGGTTCTTTCACATGGTCCAATGAACATGTCAATAGCAAGAAAATAAATTAAAAAAAAAAAGCAGTGAATGAAACTGTAATTTACCTAGCGAAGAGTCATCAACACCATGCCTACATGATACTGAACTCAGACCAGGAGGTTAGGATTTGTGGAGGTCAAAGCTTCCTAGAACTTCACAGATCTTGAGGATACACAAGTATTGGTGTACCTGCATTTTGATTCTGGTTGGTTCTTTGCTTCTCAAGAAAGATGTAGTGGAGGCTAGGAAATGTGCACTGGGCAATTAATTTGATCAGCAGGATGAAGCAGCTGCCATTTAAGGAGAGATCAAGAAGCTATGATTTTGGGTAGGAAAAGACTGAATAATAAATGATCGGGGTTTGCAGAATTGTGAAGGTGATGGGTAAGTTGAATGTGAAATGTTTTTTGCCAGGTTCCACCATGTAAGAGAGACTAACTGCAGTCAATCCTTAAAAAAGCACTTACAACACTAGTAAGACATGAGGTTAAAACAGGAAACAAAAGTTTGTCTTTTGATAACAATGAACTTCTTGAACAGGCTGTGACACGACATTGTGGAAGCTGCAGGCTGAAAAGGGAATTAGTCAAATTTATGGACAATGGGTTGGTATATGGATGTTGGAAGGACAAGCCATAGAGATACATCTAGCATCCCTCATGCAGTAATTATGGATGCAAGAATAAAGATGGCAAAGAGTGGTTAGGACTCTTTAATTTGAGTGGAGTTCTTCCCTTTGCCTGTGGAGCTTGGGTTAACTTGGGCATGGGTGATCGATCGATCATCACAGGTGTTTCTTCCAGATAACCTGAGGTTGTATCTCTAGTGTGGTGTCTTCAGGTTTCAGGTAGTTTTGGCTACTGAGGCCACTTCTTATCTGCATCTGTTATTTCTCTGCTTTTATTTGCCCTGTTTGTTCCAGTCAAACAGGGGATTCGATATTTGCTCTATCATAACAATAAACTGTTTAATTTTCTGTAAAATGGGTCTATTCCCTACCCCTTGAATGTGTTTTTAGCTGTATTTAGCATTTGTAAAGTGCTCAGGGGCAGGCTGTGTTTTATGAATACAAAATAGTGTTAGGCTTTGTACTTAGGCACAATACTGTACCGTAATTCAGAGGCAATTCATGTAACATTAGTAAATCACTTTGAACTTTATGTTGAAAATATAAGCAGTAGTATAAAAATAAACCTTTTTATTTCCTCTGGTATATACAGTTAAATAAAGTAAGCCTATACAGCTACTAATCTCCAAAGCCGTATTGCCAGTATGCTTTGTTGAAATGCCATCACCTTTCAAAGAGACATTCCATGTGTTTTGTACACATTTATGGTTGAAGAATAAATTTTCAGAGACTGTAAATGAAAAGATATCTCTTAATATAGTGATCAAGTAATATCTGACACTGCTTGTTTAAAGAAATATACATATATCTTACTGCCAGAGTATTTATGACTCTAATAAGTTTAGTTATTTTGCCTCATGGGGAAATTCCTGCTCCTCCAAATATCAAACTTGTTGAGGTTGTGCTGGTTTTTTCAGGAAGGAACAAATAATATTATTAGTTAAATGGGACTGCACAATATGAAAATACATTAGTGTAGTTTAAAAATTGGACATTGTGTAAGAATTATATTTTACTAGCAATGGGAAATAGAAAAACATTAAAAATTCAATGGTATATCCCAAATGTCTAAATAAATACACAAACATCATTGTTCAGCCAATTGAGGCAAGGATGCTCAGTGGTTCCCTTCAAGAGCACTGTTCTTTCTAATATCCTGCACAGTTATGAGTTCTGTGCATCATTCTTGCATAATTTGACCATTTTTAGGTACTGTACACTGTGGGACTCTCTGAGCTCTGATTGCCCTATAGGTTTTATTATAAAGAATACCAAGTGGTTTCAGGTGATTTCTCAGCAACCATCCTGGGAAATAAGTGTTCTTATGGTTCCCAGAGCATCAGCCACATTCGTGTGTTTGTCGCAGAAATGTGAGAGTCTTCCTTCCCTTTTGATTTGGAAACACAAGACAAAGCAAGATGCACATGTAGATGTTCAGAGAGCTGTACTCTGCTGCACAGGCAGTGAAACACAAATACTGTGAAATGAAGGATTTGGCTTTGTGCCATCTTGTATTTATTTTTGTACTGTTTTTCTTTTTAAAATATGAATGTTTAATGATCTGTTCTGAATCATAATGGTTGATGATGTTTCCTGTTACCTTAGTGATAGACTACAAAACTCCTTTACATTAAGAATTTGCAAACTCCACTAGATACTTATTTAATTAAGAGCTGGCGCTGAAAGTTTCTAATAAAATTTCCACAAGGGCTTTAGGGGCTGAGGAGACAAATTTCCAGCAGCCTGTGTTAGTAGTGCAAAGGAGATTAAGGGAATCCTGTCTCAGCACTATGCAATGCCTGACCAGGATAGATTTAGCCACCCAGGTCACAGTTCTGCACTGACCCAGCTATACCAGCTTGATCCCAGTGGTTCAAACCTCTCAGATAGTTTGTTCATCTCTGTGCTGCTTTCTGAGCTGTATTTGGAGTTTTATGTTCTACAATAAAAGCAAAGGTGAAATGTCTTCCTTGGAGGAGAGCTTCAAATCTTAGCTTGGTCTGTTCTCTCTGCTCTCCTCTCTGTCCTCTTGCATGTGGCCCTGCTTTCCTCCTGCTTCATACACTAATTCTTTGTGTTCCATCTCCTGATGGCATTTTTGGAGACTTTATGATCATTACTTCCAGCAGACTTTGTCTGTCTAAGTAGTTAGAGTTCTAATCCAAACTCGTAGACCTTACAAATTTTCCTCTCCTGTGATGAAACATGCAGACTTTCAGGCTCATGAAAGTTAGATGAAAAAGTGTACATGGGGGAAGTGTCAAAACCAGACTTAGAAAAAAGATTATTTTCCAGTCTGTTGCGGAGATGCTCTTTCCAGCACACTAGCAAATGTACCAAAAAGGTGAGGACAGACTGAATTATCGCCATCCTTAAAAAGACAGTTGCCCATGTTGTTTTCCTTCTGTTCAGAGGGCAAAACCCTTCAAAGCAAATGAGTGTAAGCATCTAGCACTGATGGGACATTTCTTTGCTTGGTTGAACATCTAGACATGAGGAATTTCTGTATGTGGCTTAATGTACAGTGCTGGTGCTTCCACAGAACTTTTGGGAATTTTTTCTCCTTGGGAAGCACGAACAGTACAAGGGGACCCTTGGCTGTTCTTTTGCATTAAAAGAGCATTCACTATTAATAAGCCAAGTTTGCCAGACCAGTTTTCCTGTCTGAAGTGTTCTGACTTCTGAGTGCCTGATTCTGCAGCTTTGACTTCATTGAAGCCATTAAGTGTTGTATTAATAATAATAATAACGAAGCCTGTTTTTACATATGCATTTATTCGAGTCATGCAAAGAATACATATCCTGCTTTTAGAGAAAGTTTCATTATAGGATTTGAGCATTCTGACTGTGTCTTTTAAATATTAGGATACAAAAAAAAAGGTGAGAAAATTGTCTTTGGAAGTTTCAAACCATTCTAGGTCTACTCTGTTGCCTCCAGCCAGATGCTGTCTGATGTTGCCTAGACAAACCAGGGCAAACCATTATCCTGGGATTAAACACTAAATACCTGCAAGGAGCATTCTCTTTATCAGATAGCGCTCTGTTAGCAGAGTTCATTCACTTTATTGCATATATAACTGTGGTGTCAAATAGACTGATTTACAACACCTGGTCTTTTAAATAATCTTTGCTATTTGCTGCGCTTGTAATCTGCCAAATCATTTAGCCTTCCTGATAGCAGAAATGCTGTAAAACTTAGATAAACCTGCAGAAGAAATGAACTCGAAGGTACTGCTGAAATCTAGGGCCTGCACGTTTGCTATAAACGTGCTGGCTGGTTTGGTTTCCCCCTGCCTAATCTGTGATTGAATGTGGCTGCTGGAGAAATTGAAATTTTATGATAGCACTACCGTCAGAGGAGATAAGCATTTGTATGCTAGACTAGATTAATCTAAAAGGAAGTTTTAGGTGTGGCTAATGAAACCAGCCTATGTGTTAACTGGGTTTCTTTAGGGGTTCAAAGCATATGTCTGTATCTATACAGAGTCTAGTCCAAAACTTTGTGTAAAAAGTCTCGTATATCTGTGTGCTAGTTCTCACTATCAGTGCAGCTTATTCCATTTTACGTTGGAGATATCTTTAAGAAGCTCCGGTTTTTAAAGGATATTTCTGAATGCTAATGCAAACTTACAGACCCCTCTAAAATGGTCTTGTTTGACTACCCAAAACTCCATGTCCTTCTGAACTTTTTGGCTGGGGTAACAGAAAGACATCATGTTTGCTTAGGGTTAGCTACTTACAAGGTCCATTTGAAACAAAAGCTGGTTGTTTTTTTTTTTTCGTTTGAGTTACTAATTTTTTGCTATTAAGGGTGATTTAAACAGAGAAATAATAGAAAGACACATAGCTTTAAATGTGAAAAAGAAATTTGCAAATTGGGTTTTTGATTGAGTGACATGCAAGTTAGTACATTTGAGGGAAAATAAAACAATCTGTAATCAAACAGAGGAGAGAGCCCTGTGAGGCAGTAATGTCAAGCCAGTTTGTGTTAGAAATGATGGTGGCCATCATTTCAAAGAAACAATAAAAATGGAAGGAAATAAAAGCATTTATAGAATAACTTCAGTGGTCACCATTAACACTGGTATAAAGACATGAGTACCACTGTTAACTCCTTTGAGCCAAGGAAGTAGTTCTGTGTCTCAGACATAACAGTGAGTTACCTGGTCATGGACAAGCATCTGTCATGTCAGGAATTAGAACAGGCTACCCAGGGAGGTGGTGGAGTCACCATCCCTGGTGGCATTCAGGAAACTGCTGCACGTGGCACAGAGTGCTGTGGTCTGGTTGACAGGGCAGTGATCGGTCACAGATTGGACTCGATGATCTTAGAGGTCTTTTCCAGCCTAAATGATTCTGTGATTCTGTGACAGTTTTCTGAGGATGGATGGGACATAGCACCCGCTGCTGGAGATAATAAAGCCTGTTTTGCATGGCATGGCTAGTTTAGGGAAGGAAAACCTTTTGCCTGCTGCTGCTGCATGAGACTGCTGGACAGCAGAAGTGGGGGTCTGTCTGCCTTTGGGATATACTTTGCCCACTGCTAATCTTTCACATCAATAAACTGTTGTGAATGCTCTTAAGAATTTTTCATCCCATCTGAGTTGACAGACCTACCCCAGCTGTATTATTTGCTTAGTCTTTCTACTTTCCTACTGTCATGAAAGGAGAAACAGGGGATTTTCTCAAAGCAGGGAACCGCTTGAGGTGTTTTCTCATGCTATGAATTAACTCTTTTGCTTCCAAGAGAAGGACCCTATGGATCCAACCCACAGCACCAGCTTTCAGTTGGGTGCTGTGAATAATGTTCTGTGCGTGATAGTCTTTGAATGTGTGAGTTACTTCAGGATTGGGAACATCAGGCAGATTAGTGCTAACAACAGGATGGAACAAAGGGGACTTTGAGGTAAAACTCTGGAGTGCTATCTCTTGGATATCACTCTTAGTTATCACTTAGATAGCACCAGAGAACAGCCTCCCTGGGGAAGCAGTGGAAATGGTATTGTTTAAGACATTTAAAATTGGACAGGAGGAAATATATTGTAATGATCAATCCTGTGCTGGTATTTAGATCAGGTCTTGTCTCGTGTGAATATTAATAGGAAGTCTCTGTCTGAAGTAACTGCCATTATTCAGTGTGCGTTAGCAGATAACACTGGCTTGCAACCTTCCTCCACATCTGTACTCCCACTTAAAGGACAGCCTGAGTAATGCTTACACCTTTGCCTTTTCTCTGGATGTCTTTGTATTACCTTGCTTAGATCCTATTCCTTCAGTGCTTCCACCAGACAGACTCCATATAGTACATAGAGATTTACAGGAAGCACATGCAGTTTGTGGCAATAGTAATAAAGTCTCCTGCTGTTTTCAAATCCCTGGGAAACTAAATCAAGTGTAGAGGTCTATTCAAAAAAAAGGTGCAGCATGTTGCTTTACCATTACTGGTGTGGGTCTGCCTTTTACCCACTCTGTGTGTTAGGCTGTCATGTCTCTGAGGTCTGTGTTCAGTCTCCAGAGTGCGACTAAGACATTGCACACCTCAAATGGAAAAGCTGATGAAACAGCTTAAAATAACCTGAGCACCCATGGTTTGCTCGCCTCTTTTCCACTACCTCTGTGCTGTCATTACTGACAGGAGCCTATACAGCAAAATTCGTTCTGTGCTGGTGGCCCCCATCAGACAAATGCAGGTCTAGTCTGATTTATGGAGGCAGGAAGACTGGGTTCAATTCCTGCATGGTGCTGTGATCTTAATGGAGCTCTGTTTTCTTTGTGTGTCTCTGTAGGTACGAAGCCTGTCTTCTGGACCTGGTTGAAGCGATGAGTCCGATATCTGCCCCGGGACACCTCTGCAGAGAACCTGACGACAGGAACAAAATGCACACGCCTCGTCGTGCGAGCCACAGGCTGTCATCGTCGTGGTACCAGAGCCCTGGCAGCTCCAGGAGCAGAGCAGAGGAGATGGAGGAGAGCCGGCTCCTCGAGGAGATTTTCTTCATTTGACACAACTCATTGGTCTACAGCCAATTTTTAAATTATTTGAGTGACAACTGCTTGTTTTCCCTCTTCTAAAACATAGCTAATTATCATCCAGTTTCATTTTGGATTTAGTAATCATGATGCAAGTATATTGTTGGGATAGGCCAATCCAGAAGCGTTAGCTTTTTTCTCTAAACCTTTCATGTGCCAAGTAATCAATTTAAAATAGAATTTTTTTTAATCTACAACATTTTCTAATAGATTGAAGTCACAGTTTTGCCAGCCTCATATCGGAAGTATATTTCATTATCGATTTTTTGGCTCTAAAGCAGTTTGCAAGAACTGCCCAACATTCAAGAACCAGCATGTTCGAAGTAGATTATTTTCTAATTAAACAAGTCTGTTTAAAACCTGGCATATTATAAAGGTACAAGCACTTTATTACTTTTTCACTGATTTTTATGATCTACTTTTTTCTTCAACATTCTGATATTTAACACACTGAGTTTTTAGGGGATATATCGTAAACTCAACTCTACAGTGTCTGATAATGTTAATAGATGATGTTACAGGTTGATGTACTAGGCACCCGTTTGAATTATATTCCTCTTTAAATCAGTGCTATTTGACAGAGTTTATGTGCTTGGTAACCTAACCCTGAAATAGCAGAACAGAGTCAGACGTTGTAGAGGTCCAAAACCTATTTGATGTACTTTTCAAGATGAAATACATAGTAGTTGTAGTATAAGAGCAGTCTTAAGACATTTTCACTTACTTGCACTATTTTGATCCTGTATCCAGGCTCCATTGTAAATAAGACAAATCAGTAATTATTTCCACTAGCGGCTCGCAAAGCACATTTTCCTGCCGGCTTTAATTATTCATGCTGTATCTATTTCAGTTTATTTAAATGCACTTCCATCTACTGCATGTACTTGGTTATTTAAAGAAATGTGCCGAATTGGTAAAAATGACTGCAGATTACAGGATTAATGGTCATTTTCTCCACAATGCAGTGTTCATATTTTATTGTAACAGTAGCCACCGGCATGTGTTCCTAGAAATATGAGGCTAAAATACTCATTTTGCACAGTAAAATTGCAGCGAGGGAAAGGTAGAATTGAGCCAGTGCGGGCAAGTTCTAGGCCATTTGCTCCCAAACTCCACTTTGTGGGCCAGTACCGCTTTTCAGATGGTCTCTTTAGGCAACCCTGCTTATCTTAATGGCAGGGAGTTGCTGTGCTGATCCTTGTGGTATGGCTGCTGCCTGCCTCCCTCACGCTGACTCCTGTGCAATGTTTGGTGCTCTGCAAGGAGCTCACAAGGCTCAGGAGCACAATGAGAGCATTGGTGCACCTGCCCCTGGCAGCACTGTGCTCTCATGGCAACAAAACAAAAGGAGGATGAAGGGGAAGAAGAACCTCAGGTTACTCTGGGCTGCTTCGCTCAGGCCCAGTTCTTAATCACAAATTAGGTGATACCATTTTTGTGCATCCCAGCTGAATCTTAAAAGCTGCTTGGAGGAGTTTAAAGGAGGGAAGCAGCATTGCTGGACCAGAAAATTACTACTGCAGAAAGCCCCTGTGTGGTCTGGCCTGCTTTTAGTTACATATTACAGTTCTTTGGAATATGTCCATCTGCTGTTGAGTGTCCTGCTCGTTCTACTCCCTGAGCCTGGGAAGGCACGGGTTTGTGCTAAGAGCCCCAAAGATGTATTCAGTGCCCTGACCCGAGTATAGCGAGTGGGGAAATAAGTTTTCTCATTCTGCTGGCTGAGTAGTCTGCTGCTTGAAAAGGGCAGGAAAAAGGAGGAGAAAAAAGAGAAAAATGTACGAAGACCAGCAGGAAAACTGGGGATAACCATGAAGAAATGACTGTCACATTAAAATCTTAGAGTTTGGGGTTTCTTTATGGAGTTTTTTAGCTTTGTTAGTGTTTTTTTTCGTTAAGGTTTGGCATTTATAAAGAAACAGTTCTCTGATTTCAGTCCAATTGCTTCTCTTCTCTTTTCCAGTTTGACTGAAACTTTAATTGCCTTTTCTAATAAGTGCTAACTGACCTTTCGAAACAGCAAAAAATACATGTCTATTTCTTGAAAGGTGCCTTTGTGTACCCAGTCGAGAACACTATGTGGGAGCATTCTTTTCTTTGGTTCTTTTGTGGGTGCCAATATTTAACTACTTTAGGATTCCTTATGATCCATTTTGACCATAAGAATTTGTAGTTCTGAAGGTGATTTTTGACTTGAATCTGTATTTTGGTTGTAGCTCTTTTTGAAAGGACATTGTCAGGTTTGTGGGCTCTATGCTTAAGGTGCTGTCCATCAGTCATGGGAGGCATATCTTCATGAAGCAAAGGTTTGTAGAATAAAGATGGTTAAAATGTCTCATGGCTGAAGACCTGTATGCTTTAATTCTCTGTGAGATGTGAACAAAGAAACAAAACCTATTAATTTCATAGACCCTGTGGAAAATCATTTTTTATAATGCTGGCTCTTGCTCTAGTTATCAGCAGTACATTAGGAATAGTGTTTAGCAGTCAGTGCAAGCAAAGATATTTTGCCATGAGGCACTACAAAGTTGAAGTTATTAAAACATTTATAGCCTTAGAAAAAAAAAATCAATGATTGTCAAATAGGAAAGGACAAAATCAGTAGTTGGGACTGGGAGGGGAATTGTTTTCCATCTGCTAAAACAGTAGAGGAAATGCAAAAATTAAGCTAGCAAAAGCAATCACTTGACAGTGTCCTTTTAAGTTTAAGCTCCTATATTGGGAGCTGCCAAGTTAGTCCAGCCATGGACTGTTTGTCCAGAGTGTCCCCAGTGAATATTCTCCAGCTACACATCTGGATGTGTTTTACGTGAGGCTTTGTGGAGTGACGTGACTTTTCTAAGGCTCCCACCCAGGCCTTCAATTTTTGTCCTTCCTGAGATGTTTGTACACACACTTGGTGTCTGTTTGTGTAGTTACTGCTTTTGTGCACCTTGCACACCATGGACCTGTAGTAGTCACTTGTTTTTCATGTCTAGCCTCTCCAGTCTTGCTGTTGAATCCCATCCTGAGTACATATTTATATATGTATGTGAGGTCTTAATCTAATAAATTATCTGGGAGTTTCATTTATCCTTCCAGACTTTTATTTGGCTTATCTTCTTGTTTTTGTCCAGCTCAGACATCAATACTGCTGTTGACAATTTGTTCCACTTCCCACATCATCACATCATGTATGTTTTGAGTCTCCAGTTTGCTAAGATCCATGCGGAGCTCATTTTAAGCCTCCTTTTCCTCTCCAGGACACCAGTCTTGCTATGAGAAGAAGCAAGACCTCTTTTGCAGCAAGAAGTAGAGGAGAGGTCTCAAAATACAAAAGGGAAGAGAATGGGAGAGCCAGCACCATGCATTGGGACAAAAAGGTGGAATTAAAAGAGTAAGGAAGAAAGGATGAGGGGTAGGCAAGCAAGGATAAAGATGCAAGGCAGAGAACTGTACCAAAGGATGACTAAAGGTGTAGGTGAAGTGGAGGTGAGCCGGAGGGTAGGGCCGTGTTGTTAAGCTATAGTAAGCAGATGAAGGAGAATTGTGTGTTTATGTCTTGGAGTGAGAAATGTCTTCAAGCACAGGTTCCCTTAGAGGTTTATGACTCCACACCCCTTTTCCAGATCATGTTCCTGCACTGGGGAGCTACTGTCCAAGGGATACTTGGCAAATTAGGGAAAGAAGGAAAAATGACCTAACTTATTTGCTCCCCTTTAGAGTAGCTGGACAAGGAGGCCAGAGCACAAGGAGGGCAATAGTGCAGAACCAGTGTATAACCCAGGGCATGGACTGAATTTAATTGCCAGCAAGGTATGGTGACTTAGATGACAGAAGAATGTAAGACTGAATGTAGCAAGAATCTGAATAAGGGAGAAATAAACAAAACAAAATTTGCAGTGATCCAATGATCTGTGGAGGTTTGGTGTTAAGGAAGAAGAGGAAAGGGCTTAGCTGCACTTCAGAGAAATTGAGCCTGAGATATCGCTTGAAAGTGCCCGTGAGCCTGGGGTTAAACTCTAAAAGTTGCAGCAGAGATTTTCTGAAATATGACCTCCAGGCTGTGTTTGAATTTGCACTATCTGTGGGGGAGAGAGCACAGCCTGGTTAGTTAGAAACCTCCTTTTTCACTGTTACTAAATTTATGAAATTGTGTGCTAATTAGTGTATGATTTATAAATTTACATAACTGCATGCTACATAAGACAACACAGAATATTGAATGAGGTGATTTAAACCAGCAGAAGCAGTGAAGTCTGCTCTGACTGGGTGGCTTTCCTCTGGAAAGTGCCTCTTGTGATCCATATATGCTCCACTCCCTGCATCACTTGAAGGCTTGTCTGCTCACAATGACAATAAATGCTTTACAGTATTGTGACTCCACGTAGATGAGAGAACTACCTTAAGCATCTTTGGCATGGCTGTGTAGCAGAGATTTCTTGGTGATCCTTGGTGTTTGGAAGCAGAATTCAGCTAAAAAAGAGCAAGAAGCTGACCTGGTCGCTTTTGGTGCTTGATGACCCCACAGTTCACAGGGGGTGGCACAGCACAGGGGGTGCAGCACAAGGGTGGGGATGTGGGGGAATTGGCTTTGTTTCCCAGCTCTGGGGGAGCCACTTTGCCTCCCTCTGCAGCAGGTTCTCTTGGCGAAGTGTGTTTTACCACCAGATCTCAGAGAGGCTCTTACTTATATCAGGGCCCATAGCAGAACACGTTGGATGTATCCACCAACAATTTGTCTGTGAAATGAAAGCTGTAAGAGCAGAAGCATGTAGGCCAGTCATTGCCATGGAACAGAAGCTGAAGCTCTCCAGACTTCATGTATTTTGAGGCTTGAAGGGGTCATTTCAGGCACTGGGAAGCTAAGCTGGAGAAACTCAGATGTCACTGACTGGTGAGGCCTTAACATATGTGAGGTGAGAGATGCGCAGATGGTCCCAGCAGACAAACTAATCCATGAGCTGCAGTGACAGCCATAACTTCTTAGTTTCCTTAATTTGGGAGTCATCCTGAGTACGTGAAAAATAACTTTTCACTCATGGCATGTCTTGGAGAGTAAGTTCATTCTTTGTGGTCTCCTCTCTGCAGACAAGAGGAGAGTGAAAAGCTGGAAAAAGTTATCTTTCCTGGTTGCTTACTGGCAACTACCTTAAAACCTTGAAGCATGGATTAGATTAAAGCAGTTATCCAAACACAGAGTGTTGAATATCGTCAGCATTAAGGACAGTGTGGGAGCTCCTCTCCTCTGCTAGACCTGATAAGAAAGGAAAGGACAAGATGAATTCACAGACACAAAAGCTGGTTCTTTCTCAAGTTAGGGTTGACTGCGAGGAAATTGCATTGAAATTTTAAAAGCGCCCCGTTAAAATCTTCCAGCATTCAATTATTCCTCCTGCTGCGAAACTGCCTTATTTTGAGGCTGGGGTTATCTACCTTGAACTTACAGCTGCTGGACTTTGTTGTGCTTTTGGAAGCAGGATAGCAAAGTTCCCATGTTGTCAGACAGTGAGTAACCCAAAGGGAGTGATAAACTCCTGGTCCAGCCTTCTCTTTGCTGAGATGGCATCCTTTATGCCTTGTGTCCTAATGTCTGCTTTCCAGCTCCTGGGTGATTTGGGGTGCCTGTTTCTGAACTTTCTCTATCATTTATGCATCTTGAAGGGTTTACACTAGAGCAGAATGCCCAGTTCCAGCTGCTATTGATGTGAAATGGTGACAGTGTGGCCTCATTCTGCACAGCATTTCCATTTTGGCACTTTCAGGAGCCTTTTTTGGAGGTGTTGGGCTGGGTACCTGGTCTGGTTGCACTTCAGATCATGGCCCTATTTCTTGAAGCAGAAATTCTGTAAGTGAAACCAGGAGACCCTGCTAAGTTTAGAAGAGTTGAAGACGAAGGAATCATGTGAAGTAGAAATACCAGGCAGAAAGAAAAAGATTGTAGGATTCAATTTGGGATGGAGCATGAACGTGTGGGTGCAGCACCTGTGTACTCAGACACCTTGAAAACAGTCTGACAGACACATGGTTGATGGGATGGGAGAGACCCAGACAACACAAACTCTCAGAAGGGGACAAGTGAACAAAGCACGAAGCAGTAAAAACAGACAAGAAGACTTTGAGCTGCAGGTGCGGAGGCGATGACATCTCTGAATTGCAGAGTAAATGGCTCCTTGTCAGTGGAGCTGGTGCCCCTCTATTTGAACTAGTGCCTTTAGCACAGGGATCTCATTACCAGAGAGTTTACTGGCAGATTGGAGAGATTTCAGTGAGGAGTAATAAAAATGATCAGGGACTGGTAGAATTGACATAATGAGGAAACAAGATGAGAAAAGTCAGATATTTATAGCATGGGTGAGAGAGACAATTAAAAGGTGGGGTGGGAGATGGACTGGGTGACCTGAAAGCCTTGTCTGTTTCTAATAACTCCTTGTTGCCTGCTATAGGGAGGATTTGAATTTACCAAGGCTGTCAATCTGACTCTTAACAGCCCTAACTTCCGATGTTGAAGAGCTCAGGTGGGTGTACTCTGGCTGTATTGGCAATGTCAGAATGTCACTGGTACTGTCCTCTGTTTAAAAAAGTAGTCATCAGCCATGTTGTGGGAAAAAATTGACATGATGACAGTAAAGGGAAAAAAATTAGACCTTCATAAAATAAAAAGCCATAGAAGACCTTGCTGAGAGCAGGGCTGATTGGGAAGGGCTCCCTGGTTGTTCAGCTGATGATGCTGAGCTTTTCCTGCTGCCCACAGGGTGGCCTGTGCAGTAGGAAGGTCCCTGGGGAGGGAGCAAATGTGAGCATTTTTCTCTATGAGCTGGCACCCATCTGTGCACGCAGCTGAGCAAAACCTCTGCTCTCCAAGACACACAGATGTGCACAGGCTGTTGTCCCCAACAGCTGCTGAGCTCCACTGACAGCTCTTGGAGCAAGTTCTCTGCCAGACAGAAGCCTGCTGGTCCCACTGACGGCTGCAGCCACGTGTGGGGTTTTGCTTCCCTTCCTGCTGCCCCAGTGCAGTGGGATCCAGCCCTGAGGGACAGGCAGCCTCACCCATGGGTATTCCTGCACCTGGGCCAGGGTCAGTGTTCAAGCAGTTTTTTAGAGCCTCAGGTTTGCTCTGGACTTGAGAGACTGCAGCAGAGCTGGAGGCAGCCAAGCTGGAGACATCCCAGTTCCTGGCTTGCAGTCAAATTAAAACACAGCTACAGAAAGCAACGGGGCTGTGTTTGTTTGAGGCACTTTGGGGAAATATCAGAGCGGTGCTTGTTGAGTCTGCTGGTGGAGTAGCCGCTCTGTTTTAATGATACCTGTGTGCAAAGGCCACAGCTCCTGTCATCCGTTTCACATTAGTCTGACTTTCACAGAACAGACATAGCCTAGGGTGGTGGAAGGGAGAGAAAGGTGACCAAAAAAAAAAGAAAAAGCGATCCATTCCATCCATTTTTTCACTGCTCTTTCCATCCTTCTGAGCTGCAATACCAGTCTCTGGCTGAGCAATAGTAATCTTATCCAGTGTACTGTTGATTTAAGCCTCTTGGATTTATATAACTTTGGAAATGGTAAACTATATTAATTTGCTGTGTTTTCAAGGGAAAGTTATTTATTGAGAGACATTTTTAACTCAAGTGCCAGGAGCCTTAAATCATTATAATAAATTCATGCTATTCAGGGTTTCTTACATTGTAATAAATTTGTTTTAAACATGAATGAGGAGATCCATGATTTCTTTAATATACTGTTCTGTATTTCCTTTCAAAATGACACAGCTCACTATATCAAGTGGGAGAATAATAGTGAGAGATTTACAGCACTTAAGAATAACACAGCCTAGAAATGTGACATGTGAACCAACATGGGGCAGGGGGCTGGAAGGTGCAGGGAGACCACCAGTGCTCCTGGTGGCACTGCTGAGAGTTAAACAGCAACAACGGGTCAAGATCAGCGAGTGAAACCAACAGCCGGGTGGGAAGCTTTCTGTGCAGGGTGGGAACCACAACACGGTCTTGTCTTTGCTTCCATTTGAATGTGCTGCGTGCCTTCAAAGCACCTGAACAGTGACAAGGACCATCTGCAGTGACCTGGGAGGGTGACCCAAATTGGAGCAGGACTTGAGCCAGAGGTTTGCTTCCCAGCCTGGGGTCTTCCTCCTCTTCCTCACCTTGGAAACCCGCTACAGCCTTTTCCCAGGGAGCTTGTCTGCCCTGGCTGTGATGGTGGTGGGGAGCAGACCCCTCAGCGGTGGCCAGTGGCCCTGAAGTGCCACGAGGAGGCATCAGGTGAGCACTCATAAATTCTGGTCTCTGTTCTTAATCCTTGACCCCCCATTAAACCCCTGCTGACCCTCCTGCTCACTGTTACACACATGGACGACTGTGAACACTCACCATAAAACTTGCAGCTGGCTTTACATCAAGTCCTCCCAGCTTCACGGGGGCCCCTGTGGGCTGTCACAGTGTCAGGCTGGGTCGTGTCAGCCGAGGTCTGAGACAAATCCACTTTGGCAGTGCAGTTGTGGCTTTCTTGGGAAGCAGAGCTCCTCTGTCCCGTGTAACATCTGCTGAACCCCTGTGTCCCAGCCCACTTCCAGAGTGCTGCAGGAACGAGGTCTTATGTTTGTGGTGATCTTAGGATCGGGGTTGAGTAGGGCAAAGCATCATGGTGCCCAAAATGGCAAAGGCTAGTTGGTTTCCTGCTATCTAACAAGAATAGTTTACCCCACAGGAGATATAAAAGTCCTTCCAGCTCCCCAAGGCACAGCCTCGCTGTAGAGAAGAGAGCAGCTGTCCTGCCTTAATGTGAAAATCAGCCACTCCGGATGCCTGTGCATGAAGACAAGAGCATTTCCCTGGCTATAAAGGGTTAATGAGTCTTTGGTGGAGGGGGCAGTAGCAGAGGGTAGTTAAATGGTGGTAGTTTTCTGGGGAAATGGGGTGGCCCTGCTGCTGCTCCTTCTGGCTGCAGATGAGATGTAGGACGCTGAGGACTTCAGCTGCCCAGGGAGGGTGCTGGTAGTGCACTGAGGATGCCTGTGGGCTGCTGCCTTCATGAGGTTGGACAGCTCAGGAGAGGGGAGGAGGGGACAAGAGAGGGCCTCTCGTGCTCACAGAAGTGATGGCAGGACCTCATCTGTCAGTGCAGAAAAATGTCTGGCCAATAAACTTGCCAAACGTCCCTAATAAAGGGCTGGATGTGTTATCATGTAGAATGGTTTTATAGGGGACAGCCATAAAACGTGCACATTGCCCTTTAAAATGCCAGGACGAGGATTGATTCCAGCAGGGCGGAGGGAGAGGAGGAGGGGAAATGAGGCTAATTGGAAAAGTGGGATAAATCCTGGGACTCGTTTCTCTGCCTTGGGTCCCCAGGGTGTCAAGGAGCAGTAACAAAGTGGGATTCACTGCCTTATGGGCTGTGCCTGAACCTGGGCTTCTCTGCTCTGCCCTCTCCACCCTGTGCAGTGCAGTGTTTTCATTCCGGCTTTTGTTCCTGCTGCAGGACTCTTGCACCTGATATCCAGCCCAGGAATATGCTGTAGAGATGCCTGCATCAGCCTCTGTGCTGGTTCCTCCTCGTTTGTGTTTCTCCTTTTAATCCCGGGGGTCCAACAGACATTGTCTCCTCCTCTCCAGTTCCAGGAGCCGTGTCCTGCCTGCCCAGCAGTTCCATTGCCAGCTTGTCTCTCCCTCTCCTCCCTGATGACTTCAACTCCCCTGTGTAAGTCCACCACTGCTGAGAGATTAACCACAGAAGTTTGGACAGCAATTTTGTGTCCCCTGTTCCATGGACAGGGGACAGCCCATCCAGGGGATGCAGGTGTCTCTGTGTGCTTTGAGCTCTGCTTGGATAAACAGGAGAGAGGGAGCTGGAGGGAGGCCCAGGGTGTGTTTAGTAGCAATCAATAAATATATTGTACTCCAGCTCACTTTTAATGCTGCAGAAAACAGGCAGTGATTTCACTTAATAAATGTAGACAGTCTTGTGAAGCTACAAGACCATCTATCCTGCTGGACAGTTTGCACCACAGGACTGCATGTGACCCAGCTCCCAGTGTTATTGACAGCTGAGGCTCGGCAGCTGCCATGGGCAGAGGGGCTGCCTCTGGTTTTTCATTTTCTTGTTTGAACTACCCTGAACAGAGACACTGGGAAGCCCTTGGTGTCTCATGCCCCCCAGGAGATCTAGCAGAGAGAGAAATAAAAGAGTTTTCTCCTCAAAGTCAATGAAGGGCTTGTGGATTTGGCCATGGGGTGGGAGGTGGGCAGGTATTGGAGAGATGGAAAAAGAAAGAGCCAGGAAAAGCCAGATTTTTGTTGGCAAGGACTGCTTCAAAAAAGTTTCTCGGTGTGGATTTGTTGGTATGTGCCAGATCTCACTTGTCTGCCCACTCTGTGCCTGTGGTGCTGCTGAATTTCAAATATGCAGTGTCCCTGGCAATCCCCATCGGAGCTGGAGGTGGCACCTGTGGGAGTGAGGTGGTGCAGGCAGGGCACCTGGGCTCTTTGGCTCTGAAAATGCCGTTTGGCCACCCAGGGTAACTGACAGAGGTTTTGAGTTCTCCCAACTGAATGGTGGTCAGGTCCAGGTCTTTCAGTCCTGTTTCACAGTTGTGAAGTTCAAAACAATGTCCAGGCTTCTGAGGTCTGGATTTGCTTCTTTACTCCCTTTTGGCCCAGGTCCATCTCTACTGCACTCACCACAGTGAAATTTTCATTGAACACAGTTTTAGTTCTGGATTTGTAATTAAATTTAAGAGCTGGTAAATTTTGCTGTGAACATTTTTCTGGCTCCCCTCCTAAGCATTTGGTCTGTTCAAATAGTACTTAGTGTTTTGCAGATGCTGTTGGATGTTATACTGCCAAACACAAGTATGAAAAATGTGTGATTTGGAAAAATACTAATACATTTGAGGTCTTGTTTTTGCTTTTATGATCACACTTCAAAGCTTTTTTTCAATGTTTGTTACAGTTATAAACTTATGTGGCATGTGGGAATATCGTTCTACCACTTGATTCCAAGAGCTGTGACCTTCATCATCAAGCTTATGATCAAACCATGGGTACGGCATCACTGCCCATAATTGCTTTCTGAATTAAAATATTTCCTCCAATCTCCAATAATAAGGAAAATGAAATCTTCAGGTAGGGTTTAGTAGCTCACCCTGAAAGAGTTTCATCTCATGCTAAACATTAAGCCACATAGTGATTTCTGGGCACCTCTCTGCTTTGAGACCCATGGGAGAATTAACTCAAATTCATTTTTAAAGGGGATTAATTAAACTGCATCAGGACTCTGTTTCGACACTGAGAATTAAGATAAGTTGAAGTAAGACCCCTTTAATTAACCAAAAGAGATGAGAGACCTCTTTGACATCAAATGAAAGTGCCCAAGGATCTGCTGGTGTGTGTGATATTTAATTCAGACTGAACGACCTAGTGTAGACAAGCCCTGAGATGCTGAGACTGGGTGTGACCATAGTGAAAATATCTGCCTTCCCAGCTGTTTTGTGAGGGCACAGGTGGTATGTAAGAAGCAGGTTGCTCTATAAAATGAGACAATCAGTCTTGGTCTGTTCAGAGTCCAGTGATGCCATGGAGCTTTTACAGGCTTAGCAAAACACATACTCTTTAAAAAAAAACAAAATTGCAAGTCTTTCATCAAGGATGGGAAATTTGAACAGAGAAGGTAAACTAGAGATGAGAGCTCCAAAACATTTACTGTCTGACCAAATTTTGTCCCATATAACTTTGGTTGGGAGTCTCTTCTTTGTTGATCTGTGGGGGAGGAGGTTAAAGTTTAATCAGCTTTTGTGTACACTGGGAAAAGTTTACTTTTGAGTAAAGACTCAGACTCATTTAGCTAATTAGATACCAAGGTGATGTGTGCACTATGTACATTTCTGACAGTTTCTTATTCTTATCTCTGCCATCAGTAACTTGGCTGTGAAGTCTGATGTCTGAAACCCTGCCAAGATATCTGAATGGAGTTGCTGGTGAGGGGGTTCTTCACCTTTTAGTTCCCATTTCAGAATATAAGAAGTTTTCTGTTTACTTTTATCGTTTTCTTTCCCTTCTTTCTGTTTTCTTCCAACTGGGAATCTGACACGTGATTGACTCTCAGCGCCTTGGAGACACTTTGTAAAATATCCATGGACACTTTAAGAGGAGAACTGGCCAACTTGCTTTTCTGCAGCAGAGGTGTTCAGAGTGTAGTGAGAGTAGGGGAAGCTCATGAAACTGTTCCTTCAAGCATCATGCCAGTGTGTATTGACATAGGATTTTCATAATATCCAAACAAAGCTGTTAAATTTCTGAGTGCATGTGGGGTGTCTGAGGAGCATCCTGTGGCTTGGAGCTCAAGATCCACCTATGTCATGAACCTGCCAGTGGGCCTTAATGTAAAGTTCAGACGGGGAAGGACAGATTCCACAAAACATCATGCCACCTGAAAACCCGCTTGAATGCAACTTGATTAAAAACCCAGAAGGCAATGTGAGACACCAGATGGGGTACCTTGCAGAAGAACTGCCTAAGCTCCTTCTGGAAAATGCTAAGAGGTCTGGGCCAGCCTTTGTGGTCCTTTGGAGAACTGGAGCCCCCAAGGTGGAGTGTACCGAGGTCACTGGAGAGCTGTGTGGATTGTGGGGTCTGGCAGGGTTTCTGAAATCCCTGGGTGGGGTGTGCTGCACTGACAAGTTCCTTAAGGAGGTGGGGATGCTAAGGACAGTGTGATGTGCTAAAGGTCATTTATCAGGTCCGGGGGGAGCTTGAACAGACCCCTCAGGTCATTGCCTGCTTTCACAGGAGGCCTGTGGATCACCCAGCCTGTCCCTTGGTCATTCCTGCTGAACTGGTACAATGTTCTCCTAGCACAAGACTGATCCTGGGACTGAAAGACGTTTGAGGATATCCTGTGGGGAAGATATGCTGCAGGAGGAAACCTCCCAGGAACAGCCCAGGAATTGGTGTTCTTACAGGTCCTGGGCAGGGAGGCTACAGACCCTCCTATCCCTTCACTAAAGGAACAGCACAGAGTTTTCTGAGCTGGAAAATTAAACTCTTTACATCAGGCAAATCCAAAGCCAGGAATTAATTTTGGAAGAAGAGTTCCCTATTTTACAAACTCCAGCTGCATCCGAACAGGTTCAGTGTGGCTTTGCTAAATGCTTCTCTGAGCCCTGACAATCTCTGGAAGGGAACACAGTCCTCCCTGCCAGCTCCCCAAGAAGGTGAGCGTCAGCATGGGATGTGATTTCTACAACTTCTGCACAAAGCAGCTTAGCAATGGGCTCACTGGCTGGTGCAAAAAGCTGCTGGTGCTCCACTTCGTTGCTCTTTCCTGAATGTCAGCCACGGCTTTGCAGAGAATTTTTTGCAAAAAGGCAAATGAGTCCAAAGAGAACATAGTAAATGTAGCCTTGAGTTATACTGGGGATTTTTCGGGTGGATGTACTGCCCTCCTTCTAGTATTAGCCATGCTGTGTGCAGAGTGTGCCCTGGGTCATGTACTTCAGGAGCAGAGTCATAATTTTCCCTCTGACCCTCCCCGGGCACATCTACCCCTGGATGGGACACACCCGCTTGGTGCACGGGACTGTACCAAGATAAAGCATGAAATCCTGTGCCTCAATGCCAGGTAGATCACAGAACTGACCAGGTTGGAAAAGACCTTCAAGATCATCAAGTCTAACCCTTGATCCAGCCCCACTGTGGTTACCAGACCATGGCACTGATGCCACATCCAGTCTCACCTTAAAAACCTCCAGGGACAGTGAATCCACCACCTTCCCGGGCAGCCCATTCCAGTGTCTGATTACTCTCTCTGTAAAAAATTTTTTCCTAATATCCAACCTAAACCTCCCCTGGCACAGCTTAAGACCATGCCCTCTTGTCCTAAAACTTTCTCGCTAATGAAACTGGAGCCGAAGCCTTGTTGCTTTTACTTTTAAAAGTTGATGTTATTTTCTTTTCCTTGTAGAAGCAGTTGATTGACCAAAGGCCGCTTGCGTGGAGGTTGCTTCGAGATAAGGTAGAGAAAAGAGAAGGCCTGAAAAGGGTAGGGAGTTGGAAAGCAAAAAGAAAATTTTGGAGGTTTGGCAGATTGGGACATGAATTGCCAAAGATTTAAGGGGCTTAGCTGAAGAAGTTTCATTTTGACACAGAGCAGGAGGAGTGCACAGATTCATTATGGTCTGCTTCCCAGTTCTGGTTGTCACAGAAAAAATTCCTCAGGAGGAAAGAACCATGCCCAGGAGCATTAGGATGTTGGAGTAGACAGAGATGTCCTGAAGGAGCAAGTGTGGTGAGGCTGGCTTTGTCACCAGAGAGGAGAGACACCAGCATCTGATTTGGATCACAGGATGATTCAGGTTGGAAGGGACCTCAGGAGGTGTCTACTTTACCCTCCTTAAAAGCAGGGTCAGCTATGAGATTGTACCGGCTTGCTCAGGGCTTTATCCTGTTGGGTCTTGTAAACCTCCAGGAGTGGAGATGATGTTGGCTCTGAGATGGTCAGGCTGTCTGAGCAGCCTTTTCCTATGCTCAGCTGTCTTCATGGGGAAGAAGCTTTTCCTTATATCCGTCCAAAACCTCTCTTGTCTCAGCCTAGCTCAGAGTAGTTCCCCGATTCTGGCATCACCTGCAAAGTCTCGTGTGTCCTCCAAGTCGTTGCTGAAGGAGTGAACCCAGACTGGTCCCAGAACAGAGCACTGCAGTATTTCATTGGCAATTTTAAAGATCTGCTGTAGAAACTAGTTTTTTCCCCTCCCTCTGAGTTACATGCCATGAGCTGTGGGACAACCCAGATGTTTTTCATGTAGGGTTGGCTCTTCCAGCCAAGAGCTACAAGAACCCCTTTTTTAAGCAGTTAACACCCGTAAGAGCCAACTAAAGGTGATGGCTGTTTTCAGCAGGTATTTCCCTCTCCTCCCTCACCTTCATTCCCCCTGCTCTCCCACCAGCAAATAAAGAGAGAAGAAATGCTCATTGGAGTCCAGCTGGGGAAAGTCAGACTGAGCCATAAGCTAGGTGAGGCAGTCTTTATTGGGATCAGAGGGTTATGGAAAACAGAGTGCAGAAATGCTGAGAGGAAATTACAACTGCTCCCTTTTAATTTTTTTTTTCTCCCTCTCCTGTCACTGGTTTTTCCTCCTAGGTGTTGGGGTCTTTCCAGAGGCATTCGTTACTGTTAATGATTTTAGCTTGTTGGCTATTATCACATTTGTGCCTGGGGACTGCAGCTGGCTATCTGGGCTCTGGCAGGCCTTGACAGCAATCAGCTCCTTCCAGCTTCACACTAATTTTCTCAGGGGAGCTCAGAAGAAAATACTTTTTTGTTCATTTTTCCCCCTCTTTCTGTGTGTCCTTCCTTTCTCACTTCCCTGCATCTGGCCTCCTGTCTCTGGGATCTCTGACCCAGGAAAGGTGCACACAGGGCAGGCTGGTGCAGAAACCCACAGCGAAGTGTGGGGCATTTGGATGTATCCAGGAGCAGAAACATTTCCAGGGAGGAAATACCCCAGCTTTTGTTATTCATTCTGTGTTTGGACCCAGCTTTGCATTGCTCCTGATCCCCCAGCTGTTACAGAGACAAGAAGGGATCATTGTGGTTATTTCATGAAGAGCGTACGTGGATCTTTTTCAGCGGCTGAGCCTGAGCACAGAGCTTTTACAGCCTTGAGTTTAATATTCTCTTTTTTCCCTCCATCATCATTTTATATTATTCAAAGCAAATCAGACAGCCTTTGAAGAACGGCTCAAAGCCTTTTTTCTTACTTTCTTTTCTTCTTCTTCTTCTTTTTTTTTTTTTTTTTTTTAAAGGTGGGAAAGAGTGGGAGCCACCTGGTACATTTCCTTTCTCAATTCAGTGATTTTATTCATTGGGGAAGAGATCGCTTTGCATCTTGTTCTTTAAAGGAGTGTAAAAGGCAGGTAAGATCTGTATTTCTAAAAGCCCCAAAAAAGAGTCCTTTTCTGTAAGGGTGACCAACATCTTCCTCACACTGAAGGCAGCCTGGCTGGTGGAAATGTGACTTCTTGTGTGTGGAAGGGCTCTGGTCTGGAACCACTGTTATACTCAGAGTTGCTGAGCAAAATCATTGCTCTGAGACACTCCAGTGACTGTCCAGACTAATTTGGAAGGCCGAGAGTCTCCAAAGACCACTGAATCTGCTAAAGTGACCATCAGAAAACTGCACATGCCCAGCTGTGAGTTGCCTTCTGGAGGGTTTTCAGTGATGAGCACTGGTTTGGCAAGAGGATCTCTTCCAGTGAAAAGTGTCTTTCCTGCTGCAGAAGTGGCCTGGGAGCAACTTGTCAGGGTGTGAGCTCTCAGGGTTGTCCTAGGACCCATCCCCTCCACAATATGTACAGGACAGCTTTTGGCCCTGCTGAAACTTGGACTCATGAAGAGGGTCTATGAGGGGATTTTACCCAGCTCTCCAGTTTTTGGGAAGACATTAGTTCTTGGTTGGTATTTTCTCTAAAGAACTATTTTCACTTCAGTCAGAGCTGAAACACGCTCTGAAATGTGGCGTTTAAATAAGTTTACAAACATCATGCTGTCACATCGTTCCCCATCTCTTACAGGTGATGAGGGCACTCTGTGGCATTGCCAGAGGATGTCCTGTATGCTTTTGTTTAGTTGCCGCCCTCGTTTTCCCCCAGTTTTGGGGAGCAGAAAAATCCCCGACGAAGAGTCGTGTCCTCTCCCAGCTCTGTTCTTCACGTCCTCTTGCCCCCACTTAAAAGTGCTCCCACTTGGGGCTTTCCCAGGGCACATGGTGGCTCAAAATGGTGGTGGGGGAAAAGCACAGATGCACTGAAAATGCGAATATGTGGAGATGTGTATCTTCCACTGGATCTTCCCCCTGCAGCTCAGCACCTTCCAGACCTGCCCATCTCTGCTGCTCTCTGAGAGACACATAAAACAAGTCATCAACCCCAAAGGTAATGGCCTCTCTGGGCAGGCTGCCAGTCGTTTAATGTCTTCGCTAATCATCTAGAAGTGGAAATAAACAGCACGTTAATGAAACGTGTGGGTAAAGCTAAACTGGGAGGAGCCACAGGGGCTGGTTTGGACAGTGGAAGTAAAACAAAAAAGATCTGGGGAGGCTGGAAAGACAAGCAGAGACTTACAGCTTGATGTTTGGCTTGGGAATAACATGAACACAAGTGGGCAGGGAAGCAGAGGCAAATGGCCATGTGGGGACATTAGGTGCCTGTGGGTGAAGAGCAAATTCAGCTTCTGTCATGCATTTCAACTGTAAACTCCTGAAAGTGGGGACACAGCAGTCTGTGTCCACAGAGTGAGGGACACAGGAGCACACATCTGGAATAGTATGTGATGCCTTTGGCCAGGAAGGTATTGGGAAGGCAGGCAGCAAGGTGGGGAAATTGTAAAATCATAAGTAATCCAAGAAAAGCCACAAAATAGTCTGTGCCCCACGCAAGTGGCCTTTGATGGAAGGCCTTTGAGTGCAAAACACTTCCAAGCCTGTCTGAAATAGGAGTGCATCAGGAGGAGGGAGTTACTTGAACAGAAAAGAGGCTTTTTATTCCAATTCACTATGTCAATTCCTAATGGCAGGATCTGCTACAAGGAGAGCTATAAAGAGAGTTATGTTACTTCAGGTAGAGAGGATCTAAAGAGTTTGGTTTCCTTAACCCAGCTAACTGGGGGCCAGGAAGGGATCCAGTGGCTCCCCAGAAGGACCCCTGTGAGCAGAGTGGATGAGAAAATCTCTAAGGCAATGTTAGAGCAGAAACAAACTGGTGTAAACGTGTCTTGTGTGAGGAATCTAGAGATAATTTTCCAGCTCTTTTGTGATGATGGCTGGCAACAGCCTCATCTGGAAAGGAGAAGGAGCAAAGAAGGAGCATATTCTGAAGATGGTTCTGTACTAGCATTTGAAATTCTTACAGTGATTACAGGGCCTGAATGGGTTCAAGAGCAGGTCCCTGCAAGTCCTAAGCAGATAGTACTTAGAGTCCAGGTGTCCAAAGAGAAGATGGCTAGCAGCCCAAGGGGCCAGTGTGGAGGCACTGGAAATGTGATTAGAGATGAGTCAAAATTGTCTGGATTAGAATTTTCAAGTGACTTTTATGTTGACATTCTTGCCAGATATTGGAAGATTTTGAATGGGCCAATTTCCTTTCACCCTTCCTTCCCTTCAGCTTTTCCTGACAGAAAAAAAAAAAATCATATTAGGAGAAAAAGAATGAATATTTAATGAAAATTTCCAGCCAGTTCTCTGCTCTGTTCACTACAGAATAGCTCTTGCAAGGCACCAAAGCCCCTTTGCCCTTGTCTGAGCTTCCTCCTTGCCCCAGAGATTGCCTGGGCTCATTTTATACTCGGTCTGGGTTACTGAAAAGATTTTCTGAGTTCCTGAGTTGACCGTAAACTTTTCCCATCTCTGAAAAGTTCCTTAGAGCATTTTCTGAGTGAAGGGTATGAGAACCTCAAGAGTTGTAGAGGTGAATTCTTCTGGAAGGATTCAAATCCTCGTGCCAGAGCAGGTGAGATATTATGCAGATATTAGTCAATAAGTTTATTGGCTCAACTTTCAGCCAGAAAAGAGAAGGAATTTGTGATACAAGGGGCCTGAAAAGAGCTTGACCCAAAATTCAGCCCTAGATGTGGACTTGCTGGTTCCAAACCAAGGGATTTTAAGGGGAGGAAGGGTGCCAAAGGCTTATTTCAAGCAAAAGGTCCACATAAAAGTGTCAGAAGCATGCCCATGAGAGAAGGACCTGAGTGGGGAGTTTAAAGGCAAAGCAGAGTGGCAGATTTACTAGGAAAGGCAAGAAAGCTGCCTCTCTCATCTCTACTTGTGGCTCAAGCCTTTCCATGTCCGCCCATCTCTGGTGCTTTTGCTGCTCTCTCAGGGAGGGAAAATAAAACAAGTCATCAACCCCAGAGATCACAGCCTCCTGGGCAAGCTGCCAGTTGTTTAATATTGCTGCTAATGATCTACAAGCAGAAGTAAACAGCATGTTAATGAAATGAGTGGAGGAGGCTAAACTAGGGAAAGCTGCAAGAGCTGGTTTAGAGAGAAGATTAAACATGAAGGTTTGGGGAGGGCAGAGGGAGAATCAGGACAGGATTGGTTTGGGGATGGTTCAAGGGGATATAACAGTCAAAGGGGTGAGGAGAAGGAGGATAAAACAGTGCTGGGCATTTGGCCTACTGAGTGTGGCTGGTGAAGGCCTGTCAGTAGGAATGAGGAAACGGCTCTGGGTGAGAGAGATCAGGTGTCCAGGTTATCCATCAGAAGTGTATCCCACTTGCCTCCTCTCCACCCTGGTGACTGCCCATGAATTTACCTCCGGCTTGTGGGAAAGAACCTGACTCTGAGCAGAGCATAGCATAGCTATGAAACTTACCAGGGAAAATCAGGACAGAATAGCTCTATCCCAAAGCTCTTTTCCATAGTAACCAACCAAGAGGAAATGTACTTGAATCAGGGAGTCTTGAACCTAGCCCAGTGAGCCAGCTTTCTATTGGCATAGCAGATCTGGAACTAGCTGGATTTATGGGTCTTGCTTACTGTGATTATAAGTACTGGGAGATGGAAGCTTTCACCAGTGCCACTACCCTGAGCCAGCAGTGGGATGAGTTTGTTAGCATCCAGTCCTTGTGTGGCCTGCAGGGGGGGGAGAAGTCACTTTGGATAAATGGTCCCACCCAATATTTAATTTCTTCTGATTTTTTTACCCCTCCTTCCCCCTCATTTGAAATTCATTGGCTCTAATTGCAGAGGTAGTCAAACTTTGGCTGCGTCTGAACTGCAGGTCTTTGAGGGGACTCACACGCTAGACAGCGAGATGAATGATTTATTATTATATTATTATTTATTCATTTAAATTCATGAATGCTTATCCAAATCCAAAATTGCCCAATTTCATCCAGATCTGAATTTATAGATTTTTCAGGCCAGATGGGACCACTCTGATCAGTAGCCTGACCTCTGGCATCGTGCAGGCCAGGGAATGCCACGCGGCAATTCCCACGGTGAGGGGAAGCTGCACTGCTGTGTAAATCAGCATTATCAAACCCAGTGACTTCTCTGAAATGGTCTCTAGTGGAATCTGCAAAATTGCCCTGCGGTTTGCAGCTCCGCTTCCCAGGACGTCACAGAAAAAGCAGTTTCTTCACTGCCCCTCTGTCTGGAAGACAGCCATGGAGAGGGATTTCAGCAGCAGGTCAGGGGGATCAACCAGGGCCAGGGGATAAACCACCCTTCCCTGCAGCTATGGGATGGCAAAAAAATGCACAAGACTAATAAAGGTTCCTATAGTGTTAACGTGAAAAAAGTTGCTCTGGCTGCAGAAACTTGAAGGAGCCCAAGGGAAGTGAACTCCCCAAGCCAAGGTGGGTCCTGCCAAGACAAGTGTGGTGGCTGGTGGCTCAGGGGAAGTCTTCATGGACATCTGAGGACAGATAGCTGTGGGCTTTACTCTTCACATTTCTTCTCTCGTCAGGAATATTCTTTTCAGTTTCCTGACTCGTTTCACTGCCTGTGTTGAAGTCCCTGAACAGTGGCACATCACTGAAACCTCAAAAGGCAGGTAGAAATTGCTGTGAGTTGCCAGGGTTTTGAAATAAGTTTAGGGTTTGGGATGTGTTTAGGGAAGAAACTGGGAAGTTACACAGGAAACAAGTGAGTAATTAAAAGGCAGACAAATTTGACAGCAAGCAAGGTCAGAATGGGATCCAGCCTCCCCTAAAGAGTGGGATTAGTACCCTATCTCCCCAAAAAATCATTAAAATGTGCCTGTCCATACTTAAGGAGTTGTTAGAAATCAGGAAATTGGCAGCAAAGACAAGGAAACACCAAAGGAAACACCAGAAAGATTCTGTTTCCAAAATCTTTGTGGTTTTGCTGTAAACCAGCCATTTGGAAGAATTTCATCCCTCTCCAGACATGGAAACATTGATTCCGTTCTCTTCCTTGCAAAAGGGTCTGGGATGAGACCATGTCTGCTCACCTCTAGTGCTGCAGATCCTGCAGACCCTGGACAGCAAGTGCAGGCCATGGAGTTGAGCAAGGAGACCTGTTCTGAATTCAAGCAGTGGTCCTGCCTACCTGGTTTACTGGGCTTTCAGTGAGAAAAGACCCAAAGCTGGAGAGCTAGGTTTCAAAAGTCATCTTTTGTAAGACCATATTTATCCTTGTAAGTCCTTTAGATCTTTCTCGTCCATCCAACTTGTGTTCTTATAAACTGGAAAGAGATCTGTGCTACCATGACACAGGTTTCAAGAGATGGTTCCAATGTCTTGCATAAGATTTGTTTTCTGCCAAATGGCAATAATGATTCTGGTTGTTGGCTCCCTGTGGTCCTAGGGTGACTAGAACTGACCTGGTGGGCTCAGCAAGAAAGACATGCCAGGCTTGCAAAATGAATAATTGTTTTGAATATTTTAGCACACATGAAACACAAGTAAGATAGAAAGAAAAGACCCTACTGGTTTGTGCTTGCAATCATATCTCCTGTGGGCCTTCAAAGGGGCACCAGAAACTTCATACACTCTTTAACTTTCGGAAATTCAACGATCACCTTATCCAGGATCAAAAGACAGAAGCATTTCAGTGGTCCATAGCAGCAATTAAAGATTAGAAGCATTGTGGCTTTCTTTTGCATTTCAGGCTGGTGGAATTGAAAGGAGGAGGATGCAATCATCAGCTGGATGTTGTCCAGGACTCTGAGGCTGCATCTATACCTGTAAATTAACTGTAGCTAGGTCTGCTCTCTTGCACAGAGGCCAGCTGGCACAGGATATCCTGCATCTGTACTATTAAATTCTCTCACCCTCCAAAAAAGGGGGGTTTTATCCAAATTGCCTACTGAGAATGGGCACTAGTCTGTGCTAATTCCCAATCTGTGTCTAGGCATCATTTGGGAACATGCTAGCTAGGTTGTGCCAAAAACATGCCAGGTAGTGTTTTAACAACTTGCAATACAGAAGATCAAGTTCTAATGTCCAGGGATATTTTCACAACTGTTCATTCTAGTGGTAAAGATGTACTATAGGAGTTTATTTTAATGCTTTATCTAGAGTATCTCTCTGGGTTCTGTGTGAGTAGTGCTGATTGATCTCTTGTCCTCAGATTCCTTCTGAAGGTCAGTGCACTGCTGGGATTATTCCCATTACCCATCACCCACAAGTTTCCTCTGATCTCCCAGTCGCAGTAACACACACATGGTTTTGCCATGGTGTGGGCAAAGCAGAGGCAAAGGGGACTCAGGAGAGAATCTGGCAATGAAAGTACTTCAGAATGGTGTTGAGGCCATGGGAGTTGTCGGAAGCTGGTCTTTCAGGTCTGCAGTGTCTTTCCAGATTGATTTATTGAGAGAGATTTATTGAGAGACTGGGGGAGTGCTGAAAACAATCCTGGAGCATGAGGGCAGCACTGTGGCTGGCTGCATGAAGGATATGAAACAGAAACTGTGGACTTAGTTCATACCATAAAGCCATCCTCTCGACAGATTTGATGATTTCACTTTTACGTGCTGTCTCAGAAGTGTCTCATCCAAGAGTTTCCTATGTTATAGGAAAAGCTGGCATTGTTGTTGGGGATCTGAACTGCAGTGTTCCGTAGGTTGATGGCATCTCCCTGCTCCAAACGTGGGGTGAAACGAGGGAAGGGTCACAGGTTTGACTGTGAAAGCTGTGACAGTAGCTGTTAAAGGCTTTTTGGGAAGGAGTGGGGGTGAGCCGACCCCTGCCATCCTCCCTGACATCCCGCACCTTGCTAATGGCAGCAGAGATGACTTTCTGCTAATGCAAATGTTCACAGCTGTACTCTGGATGTTGCTGAGTGGATAATGGCTGATGAGTTTGCCTGTAGACAGTCACTCCACTACCAGTGTGTAATTAATTGCTATGTAAAGTGCTCTGAGATGCGGTGCTGCTGAAACGCTGGGTGTATAAATGCCATCCCCACACAAAAGGGAACAACATGCAAATTCTCTCAATATATTTTTAAATATGAGCATTTTTCAGCTGTTTGCTCTTTTGTAAAATTTATTAGGCCCCCTCCTGGGAACTGGAAGGCAGCAAGGGCAGTGTGCATGGATGAGTTGGCTTCCAGGGGCTCCAACTGTTCGTGCCGCTCAGCCCCAGACTCCGGGGGGTCATCTGTTTTTCTTCTCCTATTCCCTTAACCTCTGTTTAATTTTTGTTTCCTCTTTCGCTTGCTTGCTCGCATGGTGAGCTGCTGCCTGCCTGCCTGCCTGGGGAGGGCAGTAGGGAAGGAGAATGCTTTTCTAGCAAAGGGCAGAAGATTGTAAGGGCTTCAGCCTCTGTTTCCTTGTGAACCAGAGAGGTTCCTTGTCCTGTATCCTTAGGAAATGTGTTGTATGTGTTGTCCCAAGTGGATGAAAGCCAGAGAGAGGTGGTTTGAGGATAGCAGGAGCTGCAAAGCCAGTGTGGTGGGCTGGCAGCAAAGGACAAAGCCCTGCTTGGCTCTCTGCAGAGGTCTAACACCAGCTCTGAAGAAGCAGTGGGAAGGATAGAAGGTTTTCCCTGGAAATAAGTCTGTCTCAAGGTGATTGACAAACTTCAGCAAGGTGGCCTGAGTGGAAGGCTGTGAAATCTGGAGTGCTATAGCTTACGTAAAGACAGCAAAACCACCCCCATATGGCAGAGAAGAGAGGACATCCAGTGAAAACACCACACAAGTTTAAAACAAAAAAATAGGAGGTAGCTTTTCTTGGACCATACAATCCTGTTAGAGAATTGATTGTGAAAGTGAACAGCTGACGTGCAAATAGGCTAAGAAGAAGTAGAGTAATTCAATAATTCAAGTCCACTGCTGACCATAGGACACAAGGGTTTGGTTGCTATCCCTGCTCCTAAACATCCAGCTGTCAGAAGCAGGGAGAATGTGTGGGGGCTTGGATGTGTCGCAGTTCTTGCAGCCATTTCCTAGATGTCTGTTGCTGTTAATGGATAGAGAAAGGACATAAAGACTATATGGACTGGAAATCTATTCTAAAATTCTTTTGTGTTGCTGATATTTGATAGATTGGTGAAGGGTAGTTGACAGATCTTGGACAGAAATCATGAGGAGGAAATCTGTTTAATGAGCACTTTCCTATGGCATTCTTGAGAAGCAAGTCATAACAATTTAATGTTTCCATCAATGGTCTAGAAATAAATAAAAACAATGCTGCTGGGTAAATTGTGCAAATAACCTGAAGTTTTAAGGAGTGGTGGATATGGTTTGAGAATATGTGCAAAGGACATAGTGTTAAATTGTGAGGCAGAATAGGAACCAAGAAGATAAGTTGAAGCTATGGAGTGGTGAACATCAACATCACAGGAGCAGCTGAGGTTGGACGGCATCTCTGGAGGTCATCCACTCCAACCCCTTCTGCTCAGAATAGGGTCAGCCAGAGCAGGTTGCTCAGGACCACATCCAGTTGCATTTGGAATATGTCTAAGGATGGAGACTCTGTAACCCCTCTGGCAACTTGTTGCAGGATTTTGGGATCATCACAGTTTAAAAAAAGCTTTTTATTACATTTAAATGGAAATTCCTGTATTTCAGTTTATGCTTCTTGGTCTTTTGCGGGCACCGCGGAGAAGAATCTGGATCTGTCTTTTTTGCTTGCTCCCACCAGATATGTATACATATAGGTATGATCTTTTTAAGATCTCCTTCTCTTCAACACACAGGCCAGTGGTAGCTCTTAGTCTTCGCTCACACATCACATCCCCCAGTTCATTCATTGTTTTTGTGGCCCTTTGCTGGACTTGTGCACTGGGGAACCCAGAGCTGGACACAGCACTCCAGATGTGGCTCACCAGTGCTGAGTAGAGGAGAAGGATCTCCTCCCTCCATCTGCTGGTAAAGATCTGCCTAATGCAGCCCAGGAGTCTGCTGGCCTTGTCTGTGACAAGGGCACGTTGATGGCTCGGGGTCAGCTTGGTGTTCACCAGGACCGTCAGGTCCTTCTCTCCAAGCTGTGTTCCAACTGGCCTGTCCCAGTGTGCAGACTCCTTCTGGAAGGCAGTGACTCTGAAGGAGATTGAAAGGTCCTAAAGGAAGGTTCTTCATGTGGACCTCTACTCAGTGTGGTGGTGGGACCAGCTGATGTCAGCTTGAAGGAGACTGGTGAAAGGACAGGACTAATTCTACCTCAGAAGGGATCAGATAAGAGAAACCCATCTCCAGTTTGGGGACATGTGCTTTGTTAGGGAAAACAAGAAATTGGAGAGGATGCAGAAGCCCACAGAAATCTGGGCTGGAGAAAATACTTCCAAGAGACCAATTTGCTTAGCTCATCAACAAGCTCAAGTGGTGAGTTCCTGTGTGTGTGTGCACCTGCTACAGAGGACTCTTAGATCCCAAAGAGAAAGAGGCACAAGACAGACCAGTGCCCACAAGCTGAACACAAGTAGATGTGAGCAGGGATCCAGGCACCTGTTTTGTTGGTCATTGTCTCTAGGAACAAATTTCCAAAGGTTTTGGTAGGGATTTCACCTACTGGGGTCTTTGAATCAAGGCTATGCGACCGTAGTTGAACCCAGCCTGTCAGGTGACTCACTGGGGTACTATGCCCTGTGATGTCCAAGATCTGACAGGCCGTGTTTAGCCTCTCTCAGTGTAGTTTAGCCTGTACAGGCTGGGATTTCAGGTGACTTGGTGGGGGGGAGTAGCAGGTGAGAGGGTGGATGTCACAGATGGGTTGAAGAGGTGCTGCCATTCGCAAAAGGGCAAGAACTCTACAGAAGGGTACTGGAGCACCCAAGGGGCAGCTGGCTGGTTGTAGTCTTTCTGTCTCAGGGGACAAGAGGCTGTCATTGTCTTTAGGTATTGATTGGGGTACTTAAAAGGAAGAATGCTTGGCATCTTCACACAGCATGAGTGTATTGCAATATTGCGTATTGCAATGCTGGTGGATTTCTCTGTCCTGTCATGCCTCTTTTACCTGGGTTTTCCTTGGATCTCAGCTGTTGCTGACAATACCAGTAATCCATGGCTAGTACCAGGTCCCCTCCGTAAGGAAGATCATTCACCCTAGGATGACCAGACCCCAGATTTTCAGCCAAATACTTCTTTAAGCCAGCAAGGACCACTACCCATAGGTACTGCTTTAGCTTCCTGCAAACAAAGAAGAAATAGATTTGCAGGTCTATGATGGGGAGAAATCTATAGGCACAAATGTCTTTTCCCTTTTTTGTGCTTTTACTCATCACCCACAACAGCTTCTATTTCTAACTTTGTGTTTAAAAAAACCCAAAACAAACCCCTGAAAGTCAATATTTATTTTTCAGTCTCCCTCTCCCCTGCTGTTCGTCTCTGAATTTAATGCTTTTGAAAGGTGAATGATTGACGATTTACTGAAAATGAAGTTAAAATATAAATAATTCCACGATTTGGCTGCTGTATTAAGCAGGCATATGAGAAAAGCCCAGAAGACCAAGGTTGGCTTTTATTATTAACAAGGAAAAAAATTAAATTTAAATAAATGTAATATTTATTAAAATTTCCTTTCACGCTGTTACCTGAGGTTCATAAAACTTTTGAGCTGTGTCAGCTTTGCACTCCCCAGTACATTGAACTCCAGGGAAAACTATAAGCAAATTCTTAAGATCAATGCAAACTACTTCTCCATTACTCAAAAAAGGGAATTTTAACTATTTTTGAAGGCCCCAGGACTCCACTAATCCAGATATAAAGACTTTTTTCACCTTCAAACTTCACAGTTCCAACTCCCCTTTCACCTTCTCTTCTCCCATCGCCACCCCAACGCACACAGCCCTTTACACACTGAGGAGTGACTATACATCCTTTAACTCAGTTTCCATCTTTCCCATGGCTAACTGCCAAATGAAATTTGCCAAAAGGTGGAGAAAGCTGATCTGAAGCTGCCTCTGTGCCCAGTCCGTCTCCACAGCAGTGCTGGTGCCAAGGAGAGGAGATGTAAGACTCTGCTAGGTGAGGATGGCAGGAGGAGAAGCCTGTTTTCCGGGGATGAAGACACTGGAGTGACAAAGCCAAGCCATGTGCTGTAAGAAGGACAAAGGAGAAAGGTTGGGGGATGAAGATCCTGTCCTTGGGTCCAAGTTTGCCTTCATGTCAGATGTGTAGATACATATTCCTGGAGTAACTCACTTGAGGGAACCTGAGGGCTATGTGGGAAGGAAACACCAGATTGGTCAGGAAACTGGTCTGAAAGGACTTGATAATTAATTACCCTTTTGGCAGAGGTGACCTGCAGGTAGCCTGAGCTCAGGCTACCTACAGGACAGTGTGGTGACCACAGGTCCAAGCCTTCAGCATCTCTCTGGTGACAACAGCAAGGAGCTAGAGCCCTTGTTTGTCTGGGCTGAGCATCTTGAATGTAGCTTATAAATATAATCCACTGTGCACCTCAGATTTGCTTTGGGAGACAAGAAAAATTCAGGGATGGGACCATCATCAAAATTTAGCCTGGGCACAGTGGGGTCTACAGGAGCATCAAAAACAAATGATCTATCTCAGAGGAATTCACTTGTGTGTAAAGCATCTCAGTTCCTGCATAAGGATCTCAATACTGCCCAGACTTTGAAGGAGATTTCACGCACAGAGGCAAGTTTTGCTCTTTGTGAAGACACTGGGTGTGGGGAGAAAGAGTAGTTTGGACTTTGCAAGTGTAGATTCAGAGGGGAAAAAAAATGAACTGTAAGAGAATGTGCTTTGATGTTGATAAACGTGCCTTGTGAAGGCCTTAAAAAAGAGAAAAAGCAAGAGAAAGAAGGATGTTGAAAAGGATGATAAAGCAAGAAAAAGATCCATGGGATTTGGAAACATTTGAAGAAACCTTTTTATAAAGCTGTGCTAGGCACGTCCTGTCAAATCTCTCCTGCTGTGAGGAATTTTCATGTTACTTTGCAGATAAACTTGTTGAGAGCATGCTGTCTGCCTCCATGGTGACAGTGCGGCGTCTTGAAGGGAACGGCCCTGCATCATCATTTCTCCTTCAGTTCCAGGCAGCATCTGTCACTGCTGGGCTGTGAGCTGCAAATTAGACCCATGTCCTCCCTTGACTGGGGAAGCAAAGCAAAGCTGCATTTGGTCCATTTTAGGCTGACTTTGTCAGGTTTCCTTTGGACTTGGTCAGGCGAAGTGTCACTTGTTCATGAGGGACTTGTTGCTTAGATACCTGTTCCAAAAACCACCTCCTGGTAATCTCTTTAACTGCTGTTTCCTGTCTCACGTGGCTTTTGGAGGGGCAGAGGGGAAGGGAGGAAGAGGTGAGACTGACATAGCATATACGATAACCCAGGCCTGCAGGCAGCCAGGCAGGATGCTTGAACTATCAGGCAGAAGGAGGAGGGGATATATGTCATGGAGGTCTGGCTTCTTAAGGATGGAAGGGTTAATGGAATTTTACTGCATGTGCCATTCTGCTGGTTGGTGCCCCTCTAATGCCCTTTTAACTCCCTTGAGGAAGGTTTAGGTAGAGGAGAAAGAAATCTCAAAGTTATTAAGCTCCTGTATGTTTTGTGAAAAAAGGCATCTCCATGGAGGAAGGATGTCCTCTGAACTGCTCCTGGCATTCACAAGTACTATCCCGTCGTAGCACAGAATTCCATAAGACAAAGACAAACACATAAACACATGCACACACACACACACACACACAAAAGGACTGTGCATTGAGTCATGGGAGACCAGTCTTGATTCTTCAGCTCACAGAAAGTCTTATTTTGAGTGGTTCAGCTGAAAATGGGGAGGGGACAAAGGAACAGCAGAAAATGAAATTGAGAAGGAAGAAATGTATAACACCAGAAACTGATCCAAGTTAGAAGAATGTTTTTGAGTTACCTTGACAGAGTCAGCCAAGGCATACTTGGCTGTGGGGCAGCTGTTTTCAAACCATGCTCTGCCCTTGGGTTGTTCTCTCGTGGTGACTGTCATATCTGTGTGATCTTGCTATTGCACCTTCACCCTGCTACTTGTTACACTCAGCTCTTCCCAAAATGAGACTCCAGCTCTGTAAACCAAAGATTGCTTTATTGTGTCTTTGCACAGCATCTAGCAGGGGGATGTGAGCTAGGGCATCAGACAGTGATTGAAAGGCAGGTAACAGCTGACAACCCTGACTGAAATGTATCCCTTGAAAATATTTCTCATCAGAAGATGGACTTCTTTTCATTAAATGGAATCTTTCTATGAAACATTATCAGTTCTGTCGAAATTTTCCACTTTTTTATTTAATAAAAGGTTGTTTACCTCTTTAGTTTCCTTTCCTCTGTTGGTAACCTGAAAATTCTTCATGTTGTTCAGCTCAAAACAGGAAAAATCCTCCAGAAATGTCTACCTGACAGAAGTTCTTCACTTCTTCCTTTCTTTGTGTTGTAAAACAGTGAATAGGTCAAAGTTGCTCCCAGTATAACACTGGCCACACAAAGACAAACCCACCTTCACCTAGTCAATGTCATATGCTCCAAGTAAATGGATGAGGCCATTAGTTTAATAGAGCTCCGTGTAATTTTGACAGAATTGTTTCTGAGTTTGTGAGCTTAAATCCTCCTTTGGACTTCAAGACGTTTGAGCTTTTGGTTTCTACAGAGTTTAAATTGGCACCCTAAAAAGGAGGAAGGGAAAGGGGGAAGGGAAGGGATATGGCAGAGGATGGGAGGGGACAAGAAGGAGAAAATGTGTATGTGTAGGAATTCCAATGCAGGTTTCATGATTCCCACAGCTTGACTTTTAAGGGATAAAGCCTTCCAATTCTTGCAGGATAGTCCCTGAGGCCATGTTAAGTCACCCTTGCAATTACTGTCTTTAAACAGAAAACGTTGAGTGCTTTAAAAGCATATTCCCTCATATTAAGAGACAGTACAGGTATGAAGCAGTGTGCTCCAGTGAGCTGGAGTTAACTCCCCATTTTTCCACCTCTGTGGCTCCGGTGCCAATCCCTGGTAATTTCGCTTTAGCAGCTTGGCTGCAGCGCGTTAACTTGTGCTCTGTGAGGGGAGAGCACAGGCGGCACTGCTGCGGACCCTGGTGCTGGGCTCTCTCGCAGCTGTGCTTGGCTGGGAGGGGCTGCAGCTCTCCCCACATGTCACACAGAAGTATTTCAGGCAAAGCCTTTATGATAAATTAGGGAATGTGGTCAGCCAGAAGCAGCCGGAGCGCTGTTTTATTAATCTGCGGGTGGATAACAATAAAAATGATGAAAGATCTAATCAGCAACATTATTAGCTGGAGGTTGGTGGGGCCAGGAGAGAAAAGGGGTGTGTGGGTGATGTAGGTGCTGGGGAGAGTTCAAAGACAGGGAGAGGCAAGAGCATTGTCTGCCAGCACTGTCAGACAGTAAAATTGAGGGGTGAAAACATTGCTAGAGATGGTACCTTCAAAATTTCAGTCTTTAGCACCGCTTTCTCGTTTGCTGTTTTACAGCTTGTAAAATCTGGGACATTTTTTAGCAGACAAGTTGCCCATCAGTGCCTGATGCTCCCTCTCTCAGTTACTCCCTTCCTTCAGTCCCCTCAGGTAAGGCCATGCCAGGACACCAACATCACACTCCCTTCCTGTCTGGCAGGAGGTGGGGAGATGCCCCTTTTCTGTACTGTATTCTACTGCTGTGTCTTTAGCTTTTTCTGCAATACCTAGGAGGCTTTGATAATAGAAATGATAGGGATGGGCAACTCAGGTCCCTTTGGCATTCATTATTAACTGGAGTAGGATGCTTATGGTGGTGGATAAAGGCTTCTGTGTATTCTCTGGGTCCCTTTTCAATCTTTTTCTTTTGGCTTAGTAAGGTAAACAAATATGATACAGGAAAGCCTTGTCTAAGTACCTGAATATGGAAGAATTGGAAGGCTCCAAATCTCCATTAAAGCTTTGATTTGGCAGCATCACAAAGTCTTGCACTCAACACATCTGTATGCAAATGCATTATGGACAGCTAAAGAGCCTCTGTTCTTCTCCCTCTGTCATATTTTGCGTATTATTTGCTTACAATTCATGTCTGTCTCATAGTCTCTGTGGTAAAAGCATATTGAGGAAAGTCATCTCCTTTCCCAGCAATTTTCTCAGCTTCTCTTGATCATTAACATGCTGGAAACCACTTGAAAGAAACACTGCAATTTTTTAAGGGATTTTATTCATTTATTCATCAAGGTTAAGGACCCTGAAAAACTGCTGTCTACATCTTTTAGCACTTACTTCTTTCAAACCTCATATACATTATAGTCCTCAATCTGGAGTTCTCTTTTGCTATGAGGTTTTCTCTGCCTGTATCTTCTGTTGCAGTCTTAATATACAATAAACCACTTTAAAATTAGTTATACTGCTACAGTTGTCAGGAGAACTCAAGTAATCTGATGAATTTAGTAAGAATTCCAGGCTGTGAAACAGACACAATGAAATTCTCTCCTTCAGCCTACTTGCCTCATTATTAAACCTTCAGTTTATAGTGTTCAGACAGTCGTGCACTATAATTGAGGTTGAATTGCCATTCTCATTATAAATCCCCCTTTCTCGTGTGCTCATAACTTCAACCAACACATGGGCTGAAACTGTGCACGCTCACTTTTAGCCCACAGTAGAATATTTAACTTCATGATCTATGGGCTTTAGCTCTGCTGCCATGCTCTGCTGCCCCATATATTTAACCACAGCAGGGGCTTCTCTAGAGGTTGAAATGCAAAAGCTGAGCATTAACAGGTCTGCCTGGCTTAGGCATCAGCCTTGCATCTGTATTTTAGGTGGCTAGTGCCCTGGTGGGGCCAGTGGCATTTGCTAGCCAGCCATGTGAGAGGGTGTTATTTTAAAGACCCTGTCTGACAGCTTCAGTAAAAGAAGTCTCTCTGAAGCCTTGAAAAACACCTGACCCTCCCAACTGGCTGGGCAGGAATTCAGGTGTTTCCTTAATTCACTGCCCAGAACTTAGGTCAGGTGAGTCCCAGCAAAAGTATTCCTCTGTTTCTGTCCTCTGTGCCAGTGAGATCTGTAAGATAGTTTGAATTTTGGTAGGGGATCCAAAACTGTTGACTACATCCACTTGGACCCTGAGCAACTCTGTTAAGCCCTCAATACCAGGGGCATGGACCTCCTTTCCTCTGTGGGCTTACTCCCCTCTTACTCGTGTGTGCTCTCTGTTCTGACTACCTCTACTTTACTGCCAACTCTGGCAAGTAGAGGAAAGTGCTTGAATCATAGAATCATAGAATCATAGAATAGATTGGGTTGGAAAAGACCTCCAAGATCATCAAGTCTAACCTCTGATCCAACTCCAATTACTATATCATGGCACTAAGGGCCACATCCAATCTCTTTTTAAAAACCTCCAGGGATGGTGAATCCACCACCTCTCCGGGTAGGCCATTCCAATGCCTGATAACCCTCTCTGTAAAGAATTTCTTCCTAACATCTAACCTAAACCTCCCCTGGCAGAGCTTGAGCCCATGTCCCCTTGTCCTATTGTTGGTTACCTGGGAGAAGAGACCAACCCCCACCTGGCTATAACCTCCCTTCAGGTAGTTGAAGAGAGTGATGAGGTCGCCTCTAAGCCTTCTCTTCTCCAGACTAAACAACCCCAGCTCCCTCAGCCTCTCCTCATAGGACTTGTGCTCCAGTCCCTTCACCAGCCTCGTTGCTCTTCTCTGGACCCGCTCCAGCACCTCAATATCCTTCCTGAACTGAGGGGCCCAGAACTGGACACAGCACTCCAGGTGTGGCCTCACCAATGCAGAGTACAGGGGAAGGATCACTTCCCTGCTCCTGCTGGCCACACTGTTCCTGATACAGGCCAGGATCCATTGGCCTTCTTGGCCACCTGGGCACACTGCTGGCTCATGTTCAGTCTCCTGTCAATCAGCACTCCCAGGTCCCTTTCTGCCTGGCTGCTCTCCAGCCACTCTGTCCCCAGCCTGTAGCGCTGCAGGGGGTTGTTGTGGCCAAAGTGCCGGAGCCGGCACTTGGCCTTGTTGAACTTCATTCCATTGGAGTCAGCCCATCTCTCCAGTCTATCCAGATCCCTCCGCGGAGCCCTCCTGCCTTTCAGCAGGTCGAACTGCTTGGTTGCAGTTTCACACTGCATGGGCTGCCCTGGTGTCAAATCCTCTGAGAAAGGGTTGGTTAAGATGGGCAGTTCAATATTGCATCTCAACCTACAGCCAAGAAGAGCAGAAAGGGGCAGCCTCATGGCTGCAGCACTCAAGGAGGAAGCAAGGGTTTGGAATTTGGAGCTCGGTTCTGCTCTTTGTCACAGGTTTTGTGTGTGCAATCAGATGATGCAATCAGGTCTGTTGACTGGAGCTCTGCTGACCCAAATGGTGACGACCTCTGGCTCAGATGCTTGCATTGAAAGATAGATGGGACCATTTCCACTGTGACAGTGCTTGAAGCAGTGCTTCCAACGAAGTAAAACAATATCTACAGACAGACCACACTACAGTGTCCTGGGCAGATACCCATTCCCTGTCTTGTGCACTCTCCTCAGGCAGAGTTCCCCTGCCCCAGCTTCAGCACAGTGACTCATCCTGAGGTGCTTCATGGAGAAGACTCAAGAGCTGAGTGTTGGCAGAAAGTCTGGTTTAGAGTTTGCGGAGAGCAGAAAGGTGAGGGATAAAGAAACGCTAACCTGTATTTGTCAAGAAACCCAAGACAATAGGATTTACGTGGAGAGTTGTTGGTTTGGTTGATGTTTGTTTCTCATATATTCATAGTGGGGAGAAGGAGGTGAAAGAAAGGCTTTAATCTGAAAAGAAATTTGTTGAGTTGGAAAGCATGAGGTAGAGAAACAAATGACCTCTTATAGCCAGAGAAACCACGGACCAAGACCAGTCCTGTCTAGAGACAGCTGGTGTGGGGGAGTGGTTTTGATTTGTGCCATCAGAGAGGCCGTAGTTGTTCACAAAATCCCTCTCTCTACCCTCGCTGTCATGGTCCAACACCTGCTCAAGGAGACAGCAGCAGTGGGGAAGGTGCTGCCATTTATCCCCAGCAATTTATTACCAACCCTTCATTCCTGCAGCAGAGAGGGAAACCTCTACCTATCGCTAGAAGTCTGTCATCTCATTGATTTTCCTTGATCAACACTCCAGGACTTTCCTCCGTCCCCTCTTGATGTGCTCATGGCAGGGGCTGAGGATGCAGGAGCACATGGCAGGACCTGAGGACACCATGGCAATGTTTGCAGAGCTCATCTGCCAGCGCCCTGAATCCCAGTTCTCCTCCAGGCAAACGGCTCAGCTTTCTCACACCTCTCCCCCACGTTCTTTGCTCTCCAAGCGCTACTTGTAGGAGTTGAAAGTGACGTGATGGAGCCTGAGGGAAAGGGGAAAATACAGTCTGTGTCTCTGAAAATGTAAAAGGAATCCTTCTGTGTGTTTTGTTCCTCTCCTGATACTCATTCCTGTCCCCAGCTGAACTGCTGTGACTAACTGCACCGAGAATTTTGCTCCAAAAGTGCAGTGGAGATGAGGAAGAAGCTAAAGGGTGGGAAAGAAAGTGACTCCTATGCTGCTACCACGGGGGATTTTCTTTGACATAAACTTTATTTTGGGTGACAAGGCTTAACATCTTCCTTAATGCTATTTCCTGCATTTCAAGTTCACTCATCAGAGCCTGCACTCTCTGGAAGCTGGTGGTGTTCCCCTGCGTGGTATGTGCGTGTTTTGTGAATGTCAGGCTTCCTGACACTTAGGCAAAGAGCTTTCTAGGGGTGCTTCCCTCCATAGTAATGGCAGGAGGGGCTGGGCAGGACCTCTCCAGGCTGCCCTGTATCCATGGGCTTAATAGCTCCTTTCAAATCCTTTTCCCTAAGAAGTAGGCAATCACTGCCCACATGTGCCTGGACTGGACAGAGTTTTAAGAAGTAGCTTGGCTGGAATAAGGTATCTCTGAGCTTTGCTGACAGGAGTTATCCCTAGGAACCATGTGAAGGGTTTCTGCAGCCACCAGAGCTGTTCTGATTTTTTAATGAGTTTGAAGATCATGCCTCAAGCTTGGTCTGCTCTAGAGATGGTGTGTAACAAAGAATCACCTCCAGCTAACACCAGGACCAGAAAATGAATACAGGGTGTTTTGGGTATATCTAAGTTTTTCTCCCTTTAAACACTGTCACGAAGAAAATTCTACTGCTCTCTGGTTTTGACCATCTGCTGAAAATTTACACCCAAGACAACTAAGGATACACATTTTAAACTGAGTGGTTGGCTGGATTTGAGTGTAAATTTACAGATGCAAGGATGTAAGAAATACATGAATATGATCTGTGGACCTAGGCAGACAAAAATTCCTGTGCAGTTTTGCTCACCCATCTCCACCTCATTATTCTGTTCCTCTGATTGTTAGTTCTGATGAACTAAGCACCCTCTGTAAAATCGTGGTAGCAAACAGGAGGGCAGAATATTGTGTCTGTTGTCTGTCAGGCACTGTCTCAAGGTTTTTCTCTGTTGATTGGAATAGTTGACATCTATTGTTTTTATTGTTGTCATACCTCAGTTCCTTTTTCAAGCTTTGTGGGTCAGGCACCACCACTTGGTCTGTGTTCCTGCAGTGAAGGGTTTTAGGCACCCATAGAGTGTGACAAGTCAGATTATGACCACTGGAGAAGGGCAAATCTTTGCTGCTGAAATATTTCTCAGAAAGACAGGTCTGTCTTGACTCCTCCTCTGTCCTCCATCTCCTTAGTATTTACTGGGAAAAAAACCCCCACATTTAATTTTGAGCCTGCTGGACTTAAAGGACTTTATAGTGTTCATGTGTCAGGGTCCATGTGAATTGCTGCAGTATCTGACAGAAGACCCAGTTTGTGTAAGACATGCTTCCAACCTCTGCCAGTGTTTCTTTTCCTTCACCGAATGCCATTTTCCATGAAATGTCTTGCTAGATGGCAACTTTTCTGGAAAGTTTTGCTGCTTTTGATTGAACAGTTTTCTCCATTAAAAGTTTCTACACTTTGAATATTTTGGCCCCATCTGGGTTGAAAAATGTAGATTTTTCAGGCTGAAATTAATTTATATCTTTTTTTTTTTTTTTTTTTTTTTTTTTTTAATGAGGTCTGCTTTGGAGATATGTGGGAGATTTGGTTCCTTCCCTCTTTCCCCACAAAGTTCAAGTAGGTCAAATGCTATCTATGTTCTAACTTTATCTTTACTCCTTCAAATCCCCACCAGCCTCCTGGACTTGACTTTACAAGTCCTTTCATGTCACTTCACACTGTAGTGGGAGGAAGTGAAAATTACAGGCCACAGGCAGGGTTCCAAAAAGAGCTCTCTCTCTCAGAAAGGGGCTGGCATCTTTCCATGGGCCTTCATTGTATTTTATAGCCATACTACAGTATTTAACAGCATAATTTAGGAAGTGTCGGTACTCTGTCGTGGAGTGTGGAGAAACTGTCTTATTCAACCCCTGGCGACGTGCACTGATTCAAATAATGCACCGTGAGGCAACGTTAATGTTTTCTGGAAATGGAATTGGAGTCAGAAATGCCCTTTTTGGCCATCAGCATAAATACTGTTGTGATCCTGACCAGCAAGGAGAATTCAAAACCTTTGCCCTTAAAAAGTGACTCTCATATTTTAATTAAATCTCCACCAATGTATGAAATAATTAAAGAAAATCAAAGCCCTTGCAATGGATTAAAAATATACCCTAAAAGTATCTGCAGAAGACCTACTGCTACACAAAATCTGAGTGAAACTGTTTCTCACCCTTCCAACGGTGGTACCTCTTCATTTCTTGTGTGCTTTTAATGCCTGGGGGAAGATAGGTCTGGCTGGGATCCTAGATCACCGTCTGATTTAGGAATGGGAAAACAGTGACTCTTCTGGGCTGTCACAGAGACAATTTCATGTTTACCTCAGCTGTGCAGCTACCCTCTGTGTTTTACCAGATTATCAGAGAGGTCTGCTGTCAAATGGAGTAGGAGGAGGCAACAGTAGCATAAGAAGCTGGTCAGATATAACCTCCTGAAGAGATTTTAATATGTTCTCCAGCCCAGAAGGCTGCAATAGTCCCGCATAATTTCTGTCGGCCTTACCAGACTCTGCACTCAGATTAAACAAAAAAGCCAGACATCAAATCCATGTAAAGTCACTCTTCACACTTGCAGACACAATGTCAGGCCATTCCTGCAGGACTGGTGCAGTTTGGTTTATGCTGCATCGACTTTTTGTAGCCTCTGATAGCTTTATTTCATGAGAATAACAAGGGACATGGCCAGAAGCAGACCAGCTTTGAGTAGGAGACTGGATGAGAAAACCACAGAGGTCCTTCCCATCAGCACTGCCATGATTTGGGTTCTACATGTACTCTGTTGGGGAGGTTCAGAGGGCTGGTGTCTATTGCAGTAACATACCCATAGATCTATGCACATCTACAGCAATCACAGAACCACAGAATCATGAAAGAACCCATGTTGGACCTAGAAGGATCACCTGGTCCAAATTTTTGTGGGAAAGGGATCTTAGATGAGATTATCTAGCACCCAATGCAATACAATTGTATCTTGGAAACCCCCAGCAACGTGAACTCTACTGCATCACTGGGGAGGTTGTTCCAGTGATTGACAGTTTTCACTGTAAAAAATGTCTTTCTTAAACTGAGAAGAAACTTCTCCCAGTGCAACTTGTGCTTGTTCTCCCTTGTCTTCATCCTGTGGCTCCTTGTGAAGGGAGAGTGTCTGTCCTCTTTGTAGCCACTTTAAATCACTAGCATAATTCCTCTACAGCCTTCACCTGAAATTATCAAGGCAGGCAAAGCTGTATTGTAACAAGAACGAGCTAGCTGGGCAATGGACTCTTCTTTATTTTTAAAATATGTCCTTTGTAAATCTCAAAACCAGTAGGAGGCGAAGACATATGTCATGTCACAAATGGGTAAAGTGAAGTGATGCAACCCAGAAACGGTGCTGAGTAGCACTGCCACAGGCTAAGCACTGGTCCATAACCTCCTCTCAAGATGGCATGTGGCTTGGTAACTGTCCAGCTCCACCATCTGCAGAGACTGAAACTCAATTGCTGTTAACGAGAATGAAATTATGGTGATATTAGCATAATTAAAATGAGAAGAATCCTAGTTCGAGGATGATTGATACCCATGGAAAGCTTTGGATTCAGGCAGAAAAGGCAGGTCCAAGACTGTTGGCTCAGACGTTATTTACCTGCACGATTTCTCCAGGTATGGGAGGAAATGTCCTCCAAAAGAAAAAAAAAAAAAAAGAAAAGAAAGACTTAATGTGTCTAGTGACTGGTATTAAATAAATGATGCATGTTGGCAGAGCGATAGATGAGAATAGCGGAAAACACATTGTGAAAGGAACCAGAAGAATTGCTGTCATAAATCTCCCCAAACTATTCCAGTCTGAGGCTTAAAAGTAAGCAGGTTACCAGGAGTATAAGGAAGGGGACTTTAGAAAAAACCCATGGCTCTGTAGGTTCACTGACACAAGTTTTGCCCATGTGTCCACCCTCTTAGGAGAGGAGCAAGGGATGACCAGGGAAAGGAAAGGGTTGTGAAAGTGTGACATTGCCACTTGGGTTGTTTGTCTCTTGGGTTTTATTTTTTATTTGAGGCAGGTTAAAAGAGCTCCAGGTGTTCTCTCTAGAAAGAAAGAGATTAGAAGGCAACATTAATCAAGTTTACAACATATTCAAACAAGTAGATAAAGTGGAGAGAAAAAATACCCTGAAATGCTTTTGTAATGAATGCATATTTTAGCTGAAGAATTCACAGGGGTCGACACGTATATATGCAAAACTAGGGTTAGAAGACAAAGTGGGATTATTTTCAAAGCTCATAAATAATTTAGCTGTTGGAAGAAAAATGCAGAGGTTTCTGTTGATCTTATTGCCAAAGAAATGACTTTAGGCCTGATAAAGCAAGGGGCTAAAGGTGTTTTCACACAGAAGAATGACAGAGCGTAGTTGTTTGTCTATTACAACTTGTCACACCAATTGTGGTTTTTATTGAGTAAAAGATGGGCATGTTGGGACAGGATATTCTGGCTCCTTTGACACACTAAAATTGCAATTTCTTGTTGACTTTTGTAAGATGTTAACTGAAAACAGTTGTAAATGTTCCTATTAACTTATTTTGCTGCAGAAAAGAGACCATTGCCGAATGCTTTTGACAGCCCCACTTGGAAAAATCATGGGAGGATCTGTACAAAGGACCAGCTCCAGAAAATCTTCTGGAGCAGAATTCCCTCTTAATTTGCATTGCCAGTTACCATGAAGATTGTGCCACTTCACAGTGACCAGGGCAGGTCATATAAGAGCCTTGTTATCTGTTTAGTATGTGCAGTGATGCATGCCACAGTCACACCTACTTAGTCTCCATATCTGTCACATATCTGTACAGTTTAGTCGTGTAGTGAAATGGCCGAAGACCTCAAAGCCTCTGTTCCACATCATTTTTGTTCTTGCCATCTGATGCTGACCAATTAACTGCCCCTCTGGCTCGAACTCCAGTTTTTTGAACTGTTCTATATTTGCCTTTGAATTTACATTTCCAAAGTGTGAGAGAAGCTGGATTGACAGCCCTGGAGCCTGCCTTCTGTGTGAACCTATGGTCTCTTTGCCTTAACACACCTCTTTGTTGGCTGGAAGCTGCTGCTGCTCAGCTCAGGGTAGAGCACTGGCGCACACAAACACCCGCGCTTCTCCTCAGCGTGCAGCGCCTGACCATGTGTGCACTCTCTGAGGCTGTTTCAAATGGTGAGTACAAACCATGGCTAATCTGTTTTACTTCCCGCTTCACTTGGCTTCTCTCAGTTGCTACCTCCCAGCTGAGATTTACTGGTTTCCATCTGCACGGAAACTGTTTCCTAATTTAGCCAGGTGTAATGCTTGGCTGTGACCATCCGTCCGTCACCTGGGGGACAGACAAGGCGGCTCCGCAAGCTCAGGCCCTGGAGGAGGAACCCCTGAGAGGTGGCATCTCACTCATTTGTGGGTGCCCAGCTAAAAGTGCAACAAAAGCACCACCTGGGCTCATGAGCAGTGATAGAGACCCCTCTGATCCAGGACCACTGAAGATTCCACATGGGAAGGCTTGCTGAGCAGCTGACGGCAAGTAGCTTCCACTGTGACTTGGACAGAAGAAAAACGAGGTCCAGGCAGGCCAAGTTTGTCCTCCAGCACAAGCTGCAGACCTCTGCCTGCTGTTCTTCACCATTTGCAGTTTGTGGGGCAGGAGTGCTCTTTTAAATCTTATGTATCAAAACTGATCCTAAAATTTGGCATTTGGTGATATCTGTCCCTTCACAGAAGGAAAAATTCCCCAGTCTCCAATAAACTCGATTTGGACTGTAAGCCTTTCAGGAAAATATGTTACTTTATGTAGCTTCCCTACTTCTAGAAAAATAAAACACCTTAAATGTCCAGTATTTCACTCAAACTCAGCTCCCTCACAGACCTGCAAAAGCTTGGTAGTCAAGGAAAGAAAATATTTACTTGGTAAAGCTTTAAGATCAGGCTTTTGGGCTGGAAACTGAAAGGTATAAATAAGCCAGATAAAGGACAACTCCTGCTTAAACTACAGAGCTTAATCTGCAGATACAGGTAGCTCTCTAGCTCTTTATCTTGTTTTGGCTTGGACTTCTCTGTACAACACCGTCATCAGAACAGGAATTTTGACATTCACCCGCTGAGCCACCTCCTGAGTGGGATGCTCAGACTGGGCAGAGGAGGCTAATAATGTCCCACACTTAGGGCCAGCCTGCTCTCCTCAGGCTTTTGTGTGAATCAGTCTTATCTCATGTTTCTTGTCTTACCCTAAACTCAGCTGCTTGCTGCTTATCAGCTATCAGAGTTATGCACAGGGACTCAGACCCTCTTTGTCTTTGGCATTTGGGCTTTACAATGCAAATACAGGTGTTCTGGATAACTACCACTTGAGGTTAGAGAGTTGGGTCCAGAGGGGCACCTGTCTCTTTATTATCAGTCTCCTGGTTCCCCAACCAAACAAGCGTTGTCCCCAGAGCCAACTGCAGTGCGCTTGTGTCAAATGTGATGCAAAGTGTAATTTGATGATTATTGAGAGAAATTCATGTAGTCCAACCTGCTCTGGGGCTGCTACAGGAAGCAGCAGTAACAGAACACACTGAGTGGAGGGAGGTAAAACAAGGCAAAATTGGGCTGACGCTTTTCATCTGTGCTTATATGCCATTGTAACAGTGGCTAGGGGCTTCTTTTGGCTTGGTTAAAAAAGACATTGCTTATGTCTAACACTTGATGACAGATGGTTCACCAATGTTCCTAGGCCCATTGTCTCACTTAATAGCTCTTTGTTCTAGCTGAAAGAAGGTAATCTTTTCTTGTAGGAGTTGGTAGGAGGATCTGTGTACAATATGCCTTCTGACAACTGTTTCAGTTTTGGAGCCTGTTCTGTAGCTCACTGAAGCGGAATCATCTCTCTTACCCTCTGTAGGAGGGACTCACAAAGGAGGCATCACAGTTATGATGCCTAATTTGTGCGTGTTTTGCTCTCTGGTAGGACTCACCACACTGAATTAGGCAATTGCATTCTCTGGGCTGTGTATGGAAAAAAAAACCAACCACATGATTTTCTCTGGCTCAAAGTGTGAGGAGGAGTTTAGGGCCTCTGTCTCTCCGAGGAGAGGCACCCATTTTTGGGATGTCATGCTGTGGCTCCCCACTGGGGAGAGTTAACCCACCCACTCACCAGCTGACTGCAAACTGAGTGTTTGTATCTCTTCTTAAGAGCTGAAAGCAATAACTGCAACCCAGCAAAGGTTACACCCCAGGAAACTGCCAGGAGGAGCAGACCGGGGTGTACCAACGGGAGAGTTGGTGTCCCTTTCTTCCCGTGAGGTGTCCTGTACTATGTACATCACATTCATGGGAGTGATGTTAGGAGCCTGGGTATCCTAGGAGAGGTAATGGAGTCACTTGTCCCCCCAGTTCCATTTTTATTTCCACTCTTTTAAACAAGACAAGGCAGGTCAACTGTAGGAGTTGTGGATACCTCCCTGGACTACCATCCCTAGACTGTCCTGATTCTATAATCAGGGAGATCTTCTGTGTCATAGGAGTCTCAGGGGGCAAATCTCAGCTTCCATCTGGACAAGGGAAGAGTCTGAACCTTGTCATATTTCATGTGAATGCACTGCACCCTGTGAGGCTGCTGCTCCCAGGAGAAGGGCATCTTACCCATATGTGTGCAAGGAACCGCCTTCCCCAGTCTGCGCTCATTTGAGGCCAAGCTCAGAACTTACCAGATGGAGACCCAGAATTCAGAGTGGTTTATGAATGCCGTGGAGGAGAGGGTGTTTGATACCAAAGTGGTTTTTTGCCACCAGAATTGGTTGTGTGTTTACCAGGAGTGTAGTTATACAGGTTCCTCAGCAGTGATGTGGGGAAGGTTTAAGGTTGGGTGGGCGCTAACAAAAGCTTGTAAAATGATGAGGGCAAGTGGGCAAAGAGAAGAGGTTCTGAGCAAGCTGGTCCAGTTGATCTCCTGCTCACTGCATGGGGGTTGCACTTGATGACCTTTAAAGGTTCTTCCCAACTCAAAAAATTCCATGGCTCCATGAGGCATCAGAGTGACCTCGTACCCTTAATAAATGAAACACAAAGGCTCTGATTTGGAGCCTTCTGAGTGTTTTTTGGGGATGTGTTTGTAGTAAAAGAGAAGCTGTGCAATTGAAACCTGTTTCAAAAACCGATTTCCTCAGCAAGTAGGACAGCAGTGCTATTCCAAAAGGCATTTCCAGAATCAATATTTGGCTGCCTTGAGACTGGCCTATTCCCATTTTTTCAGCTCTGGGGTGACCAGGACAAGTCAGGTGTTTTCAAATTAAGTTTGCCAAGGGGCATTACTAAGAAACAGCATCAGCAGCTTCCTTCTCCAAGTGGGGCAGTACAAAAGCTTGCACAAGCTGCTTGGGCAAGGGTTGGCACATTGCTCTAAAGCAATCGGTGACGTGTTTCCCCGTCTGCCAAACCCCTGTGATGTGTGAGATATCCCTGGGACCACAAACACAAATACCTTGCATGGTTCTAGACCCATGGAATGGTCATTGCTCACGGGTCATACCTGGGACTGGGAGAAATGTGCTGTTGGAATCTGGAATATTGAAGGTGGAAAAGTCCTCAGCTTGATTTGCAAGACCATTTCCAAATGTTATTTCAGTGTTCGTTACAAAGGGAAACAGGCAGAGCTCTTGTAGCCTTGTTCAAAGTCCATATCATCTTCTAATAAAAGAAAATTTTGTAATGGACATCTGACTGGAGAAGGGATGTGATGGAACTGGGAAAAGGAATTGTTTCCTCTTGTGTGCAGAGGAGGAGTGCCTCAGTGGCTGCATCAAGAAACACTGATATGGAAAAGTGACTCCAGGAAGGGATGTACTGCTTTCTTAGAGACACAAAAATGTGATTATTAGTAGCAGTGTCTCCATGGGACTCCATAAAGAATGGCAGCAAACCATGCCCTGTTCTTGTACCAAAGGTTACCCTCAGCTACTCATGAGGATGGGATTGCAGTTTACTATAATCACAGTAGTGCCAAGGAGCACATTGGCAAAGGATGGATGTTTGACCTTTAAAAAAACCTTTAGTTTCATGTAATGTGATTTAGCAGCTACAAATAAGAGAGAGAAGCCAGCATCAAATATCCAGTGGCTTTTGAACCTCTGTAATAGAGTGTTCCTGATCTGATGTTGCTGCATGCTGGTGCACACAGACAGGCAGCTACAGGCTCTCAGGTTGACTTGGCCTCTCTCTTCATTTTCATTGCTTCAGATGGGGGTGTTTGTTTTGCTAATTGCCTGCCCCAGCAACACAGTCCCATGCTGAAACAGGGTCATGCTGCAGTTTGTTTTGCTTTACAGCACCTGCAGTGTAAATGGGTGGACTTCCTTTGGAGAGAAGCATGGAGTCTCCATAAGGCAAGTACTTAAATGTTAAGTCAGGGCTGGTGTATCTGTACAGCCCACAGAGGGGTGCCTTATCAACCATAAGGCCACATCTACATTTGTGCTTCAGCCCATTCTGTTTCAGTCTGTGTCTCTACCATAACCAGGGAGCTGAGTATGTGAAGTACCCATCACTTAGTTTAGGCAGCAATGTGGTCACGGCAGTGCTTTATTCCCCAGCACACCATTGTAAATGACCCTCCAGTGGGCTGACTCCTCTTGTGGTGCCTCTCTCTTTATTGGGGAGTGAACTTGGAGATCTGACCACCCTTTTGAGCTTGCATGTAATGCGTGGGGATGTACTGGGAGAAAGGTCAGGGCCAGGCATGGTCCCTCCTGTGTCACTGGTTGTCCCTGCTGATCCTCATATCTGGATTCCCCAATTCAGGAACCCCAATAGCGTCTCTGCAAAGTCAAATATTTTTAGGGGTACTGATGTAAGCCACAGAGGCAGCTTTAACAGTGTTTTCTGGTCTCCTCTTGGGAGCTGGTTGCTCTCCAACACTGGATATTTTATCTCCTGTTTATTGCAGGGTACCTGAAACAAGATTCTGAAATCTTGTCTTACAATTGTCAGTCAACAGCCCCCAACTCTTTCTCATTGGCCGGAAGCGTCCCCAGCTGGATGCCCCAGGGATGCAGCCCATCCTGCTCAGACAACATGGCCATGTTCTTGCAGGTACATGAGGATGTACCTCACACTGCAGAGACATAGCTTCTACCTCAGGGAGGGTAGGGGAGAGCTCTGGGGAGCTTGAAGGTCACAAGGTAGAGTGGGGAAGGTGGCCTGAGTAGTGGGGAGGGATTTAGGCAGTACGTGCTGCCTTTGCTTAGTGCTCCCTTTGCTATGCCACTTTGGGAAACTGAGTCTTTCTTGTTTGTTGTAGGGCTTTCCCCCTTCAAGTAGAGATCTTCACCTTCCCTCAGCCCTCCGCCCCCACCTTAGTTCTCAACCTGGCCCAGGTAAGAGGTTGAGTCTCTGTTTGTCCTCTTCATCCCTGCAGCTCAGAACAGGATGCTGAATAGCCTTTGGCGCAGAAACCTCTTGTTACTGGAGACCTAGTCCTATCTCAGTGATGTTTGAGATCAGTTTGCACATCTTTAGCCTACTCAGCCCTCTACAGAGCATCTTCTCTGTCCAAAGGCAGAGATGGGATTGGTGTATGTGCTGTTCTGTATTTGCCTTTACCTTCAGATGAAAGGCAAATACTGACCATGTTCCCTCCTTGTATTCATCATCTGATTTATATTTCATTTATTTCTATTGCCCTGAACAGACATAAGTAACTCTTAGTATTAATAACAGGAGTTTGTACTAATAGAGCTCCTTCCGTCTGTGGACTGCAAATTGTGGATAAGCACCATTAGTCCCATTTAGAGGTGGATTTAGCTGGTGCAACTTGTCCAAATCCAAATACGGCTGCAAGAATCCGGAAGAAAATGCAAAGGCTCCTGGTTTCAACCCGAGCCCCAGCTCAGCTGATCTGCTACAGCCATTTCAGGGGGAAAAAAATAACCGTTCAAAAGGCAAGATGTGAGGCATGCTCAGGAAGAAATTGAGCCTCATCTCTGGAGATTGCTGAATTTCACAAGGTTTTCCCAAAGCAGCAAAAGGAGCAATGTCCCGAGCTTTGGCCTCTATACTTATCAGCATGAAAAAACCATGAGCGTGAAATCAAACAACAGGCTTCAAATGGGAGCTACAATGACTCTAATTTGTATGTACCATTATTTGATCTTCTAACCTACTAGGTTTAAGGTAAACCACACTGGAATATCAAGCAGACATTAAATGAAACAGTGTCATTAATTCAATCCAATGAGATACGTTTTATATAACAAAGGGATTTGTTCTGATACTCAAACAATGTATATTAATGAAAGAGTCGAAATAGATTCATTTTGTTCTCAAAGCAAACACATTAAGGGAAGCCATCAAGAAGTAAAGAACACAGCTTTTTTTTTTTTTTTTTTAAACTGTGCTTTATTTAGGGCTAAGCTGGAAAGCGTCATTCAATAATTACAGAAGATTACAAGGAGTTTTAGGGAATTGAGAGTGAAAGAGCAGTTGTATGGAACTGCAGCTGCGTTACACATCTGTACTTCCTAGCTGTGGGCTCAGTTTGCTTCAGTCCTTACTCTGGCAAAATGCTCGTTATATCCCCATGAGAGTTTTGGAAGAGTAAGGACTGCACGGTTCGGCCCAATACATAATCAAAATTAACATAAAAAAACCTCAACAACAACAAAAAAAAAAAAAAGGAAAAAGAAAAAAAAAAGAAAAAAGTTCAAGATCGAGATAAAAAATACAAAGAGAAAGAACAAGAACATTAAACCAGAGTAAAACCAAATAAATAATCAAAAACAATTATCACACTGCTCAATCAATGCAAACAAGTGTGAGAATGATGTAAATCAAGTTTTAAGACTGTGAAAATAAATTATAATAAATATGATATACTTTAAAATATATGTGTTCTTAAATAATTCATTGTTTTTTCTGAGTCAGATTTTTTAAAGCAATGTCTTATTTTTAACTGCTCTAAAGTCATTTACCAAAGATAAATATCGTGCTTTCATTAAATAGTTTTCCTTGTTTTTTCTCTATCATTACAATTAAAAGTCCTACAAAATATGCAAATTTATTTACAGAAAACAGAGCCAGCATCTTTTTTTTTTTTAAACATCCCCCTGTTTTTCAAAATTCCTTGTAAACAGTTTCAGAAATTCTTCAAAGAGATTGTTTCTTTAGTTTATTTTTATGTTTTTTTTTTTTAAGCTTTTTTTAAGTTTTTTTGTTTTTTTTTTTTTTTCTTTTTTTGTTTTTTAAGATTAAGGTACTAGGCTAATCCCTTGCCCTGAAGGTTTCTAGAGCAAATATGGAAGCTACTGAAGCATAGGATGATGGGAATTTTGCGGACAGCAGATCATGAAGACATGAAGCGTTTAGCTGTGTTTTGTTGTTCAAGATAGAACTAACGTCTGATAAAAAGACAGCTGTTTTTTTTTTCCCATTTGCATTGTCTACAGAATTGAGTCTTGTCTTGTTTATTTTTTAATAGCTGGAATGCTTGCAGTTAAAAAAGCTGCCAAAATAGCCATTTTTCTCCTTTTTTTTCCTCGATAAATAACAGCATCCAACAGCAATTGGCAGAGAGTAGGAATTTATGCTCAATCTAAACTCTACAAAAATTACAGTTCTACAACATCTTTGTTTTTAGCATTAACGCTAACTTCTATGTAGTATTATTTTTTTTTGCCTTTTTTTTTATTTTTATGTTGTCTAATTTTTTCTATTATATAGGTATTTTAAACTTTCTTTTTTTAAATTCTGTACAACTATTAGGATTTTAAATGGGGAGAGTTAGAAGCATTTACAAACCTTTTTGTTTTCCATTTAATATCAACCATCTTTCCTTTCTCTTTTCTATGCCTTTTTATGTACTTATTTATGTATTTATTTATTTACTTTTTTTTTGCTTTTCATAGATATCCATCTTACCTGCCTTTAACAACGCAATCCTTGTGTATTATACAGAAAACCATATGAAAGCTTCATAGACTCTAATTAATGTATAACCAAAGAACCTCCCAAAGTATCAAAGAACTATTATCTTGCCGTTTTAAAAGCATTTAAGCATTTGATTTTTTTTTTTTAATTTTACATATTTCATATAATCGCTCTCAAAAACTGTTTTAGGAACAGCTCAGAGAAAAGGAAAGAACTTCCATATTTTACATACAGCTACAAGTCTGCGGTAAAAAGTTTTGTCCTTTGGTCCCTATATAGCTAAGGAATGACAGATAAAGATGCTCAGTGACTGTTACCACGGGTTCTCGCATGGTAACCGCATCCTTGGTGGCAAACAGGCACTCCTTTGCCAGAATCCAGGTTTGCATCTCCTGTTTGAAGAAAAGCCGCTGTGGTGATATCAGTGTCTCTTCAGAAATCCCGGTTGAATCTTCCTCCTGTTCTGATTTTACTTATGTGTTTGTTTGTTTTCAAGCGCATGTCCTTCGAAGTCAGCAGATGTGATACTTTTCTTGAAGAAATGTTACAGTCTAAACAATCAAAGAGAGAATAGGTCTGAAGTCTTCAGCTTGACTGATATTTGCTGATATGTCAAAGGTGTAATCCAACAGTTCACGATTTTTTTTTTTTTAATATATATATACTTTTTTTTTTTTCCTAAATGTGGCCCATTCAGCTGCTGCCCTAAAAAAATGAAGAAGATCATTGCAAATTAAATCAAAAAGGGGAGGGGGAAGTAGGGAAGGTGTGGGGGAAATATTTGAGACGGGGGGAAAAAAGACCTAAAAATGAAAATGAAATTAAAATCAAGCCTGTTCTTTTAGGCCCAATCCTGCTCCTGTTGAAAGTAATGGGTGTTTTCTTCTCCCTTCAATTGGGACAGGATGGGGCTTCTGCTTTGGTGTTTTGATTTTGGAGTCATTGGCTCTGATTCTGCTCCCACTTAGCATCAACAGAAAGATTCCCCTTGACTTCAGTGGGAACCGGATCAAACCCAAAGTGAGCAAGGTAGTCACGATCATGATAAAGAAAAACACAATTGTTCCTAATAGCAATAATAATAAATCAAAATAATATTAGGGCATGTCTGTGTAAATCTGTATCACTATGTATGTGCAGATAGCGGCATTTTAGTTATTTTTAAGTGCCGCTTTACAATGCCAGATCACAATCTTGCTTGGCAGGCTTTTGAGTGTGAAAGGCATCAAGAAAGTGTAGTTCTATATTTTAATGGGGTGCCATCTATGAGAGTGTATGAGCTTTCTGTGGAGACGTAGCTGCCAATAACATCTACTCCTTTGTGAATGTCAGAAAGTAGGACTTTGAACAGGCAATTTATAGGAGGTTAAATAAAAAAGGCTGTTGGAATAAACTTATTTTTGAAAAAAAAAATGTAAAGCTAACATTTCTTAAATAAAAAAAAAATATTTAAAAAAAATAATCATGATCCGACTAGGCTTGACATTTAAGTAGGATGCTTAATCATTAAGGATTAGCTCTTATCTCCTTCTAGCAAGCAGGTTCTTCTTATACACTCGGTGATTTATTACATCAAGAAACTTAGAAACTGCAAAAGGTCCACTCTGGTGGAAAAGTGTCATGCGGAATATCAATCCATGCTGGCAGGTTTTCACACTGTTGGTTCAACAAACAGCAAACCGTACACAGCAGTCTAAACAATTACAACACCAAAAATAATAATATAATAAAAAAATAAAAAACACTCGTCAAGGACCCTTTTTCAGTTGTAAACAAAAAGATGCATTTTGCTTTTTGATCTGGATGGGGTTTTTTCCCACTCAATCCCTCCCTCCCTCTAAGCAATTAATTATTGCTGGAGTTGCTGTAATACGGCACCTTAGAATTAGGATTTCTTGAAAAGACATACAATGAGGCTTTTCTTGGGGTTGCTTTTTTTTGATTGCTATAGTTTTCAAACTACTGTTACTATCATTACTCTTTTTGGTTTTGGTTTGGTTTGGTTTTGGTTTTGGTTTTGTTATTTTTTTTTTTAATTTTTAGAAGGTGATTTGAAATATCCTAAGGGGGAAAAAAAAGGTGTCAATTGAAAAAGGCCCCAATTCTCCGGAAAAAAAAAATAATCACAAGATTTCCAGTGCAAAAAATTAACCACACATTTTTTCTCTCTATTTTTTTTCCAAATTATCTGTAGTTATAACAATCCCATTTTTTTTCTAAAGAATTAGGAATCCATCTTTTTTTTTTCCTTCTATGTGACATCTAAAGAAGCATAAAACGCTGACGAGAAATCAAACGACAAATAAAGAAACCACTGCAAGCACCAAAAACGAAACGAAAATGAGCACAGCAAAAAATTGTGGCAGCACAAAGTCAAAAAAGGCACATGTGATCATGACTGGCCAATCATCAACTGATACAACATCCAAGAAAAATGCTTCAATCACGGCACCTGCACGAAACTTGACGGCATGTCATGCAACCAATTCTTAGCTTGTTACATGACGCCATCATGTCACACTTTCAACTTCGAGTTGATTTGAACTTACGGCCTGGGGGACTGTATTCTCCACTTTCATGTCATTACGAGAACTTTTTTCCTAGCTCAGCGCGAGACTGTGGTGGATTTGACTGGCTCTTGGTTGGAATTTGATTGAATGACAAAAGAAGAAAAGATTTTTTATATATATATATTTATATATAGTGTGGAAAAAGGGAAAGGTGGGGAAAGAAGATATATATAAAAATAATAATTAAAAAAAATGTTACAAACACAGCATCAATTAAAAAAATTCTAATGGAAATATTCGCCATTAAACTATATAAAATGAAACAAGAATGAGAGAAAAAAAAACTAACCGAACGGAAAGAAAAGAAAGGAAGAAGAAAGTAAGGAATTAAAAAAAAAAAAAGAAAAAAAAAAAAAGGATGGAGGAGGCCTAGCCAGAGACACACACACATAAAACACACACTTAAATGTAGACACACGGTCAACAGCGAACAGGAACAGAGCGTTATGCAGCGGCTGTTGAGGAGAGCATGCACTGAATGGGTGAGCGCAGACACAGATCGGTTTGCGAAGTCTGGAAAATAAACACATTCACTGCCAACCAGAATGCTTTTGTTAGCACCGGCCTCTCCCACACCACCCCCAGCATCCTGGATGCTTTGCTGGATGGCTAGCCAAAGTCCTGCAGGAGCCTTCCTGTAGCCTCGGATGGGCTCTGGAGCAGGTACTGCTCTAATCTGGTTACATTCAAAGTTTAAAATCGTGGGGGGTGTAATAGGCCAAGAGCTGCTTTGGCTACTGAGAATATTAAAAAAAATAAATTAAAAAAAAAATTAAAAAAAGCAGCTACTGCTGGTTGCTATATGTCCATTTATCAGTTCACAGGACGGTGGACTCCGAAACAGCAGTGCTGGTATGGTGTGGGAAGCAGACTTGTAGGAGGACTCGGATGATACGATGGTCCCTAAATCAGCATCATTAAAAGAAGGACATTTACTCCTTTGGCATTTAGCTTTGGCTTGAATTTAAAAGATAATGGAAAATAAAAGGGATAAGAGAAAGGAAGGAGAAGAGGAGAGAGGAGAGGAGAGAGGAGAAGAGAGAGGAGAGGTTTGGAGAGGAAAGGTTTGGAGAGGAGAGGTTTGGAGAGGAGAGGTTTGGAGAGGAGAGGTTTGGAGAGGAGAGGAGAGAGGAGAGGAGAGGAGGGGAGGGGAGGAGAGGGGAGAGGAGAAAGAGAAAGAAGAGAGAAGAGAGAGAAAGAGAAAGAAAGAGAAAGAGAAGAGAAGAGAAGAGAAGAGAAGAGAAGAGAAGAGAAGAGAAGAGAAGAGAAGAGAT